>NW_025534512.1:0-188690 GCF_020615455.1 Coregonus clupeaformis | reverse complement strand
TCTACGTCATCTCACTGAGTCTACCTTTAAACCTAACCTACTGACCTGACCCATCACCTTATGTATTACTGCCCCACAGTGGCAAGAAGTGACATCCCCAAAAACAGAGACACTATAAATGGCTCCTAGCCTCCCACGAATAGGCTACTTTCTGACCCCAAAACAAAAAAATATACAAACGCAATAGAAATGTTTTTATAAAACTTCAAAGCGAGGAAATCAGATCTGAAAACGAACTGAAACTAAACTGAATTTCAAATACAAATCTTAAAACTAATAGAAATAAAAACTAATATAAAAACACAAAACTATAATAAACTTGGTATGTAGGCTATATGTACAGTTGAAGTCGGAAGTTTACATAGACTAAGGTTGGAGTCATTAAAACTAGTTTTTCAACCACTCCACAAATTTCTTGTTAACAAACTATAGTTTTGGCAAGTCGGTTAGGACATCTACTTTGTGCATGACACAAGTAATTTTTCCAACAATTGTTTAAAGACAGATTATTTCACTTATAATTCACTGTATCACAATTCCAGTGGGTCAGAAGTTTACATACACTAAGTTGACTGTGCCTTTAAACAGCTTGGAAAATTCCAGAAAATTATGTCATGGCTTTAGAAGCTTCTGATAGGCTAATTGACATCATTTGAGTCAATTTGAGGTGTACCTGCGGATGTATTTCAAGGCCTACCTTCAAACTCCTCGCTTGACATCATGGGAAAATCAAAAGAAATCAGCCAAGACCTCAGAAAAAAAATTGTAGACCTCCACAAGTCTGGTTCATCCTTGGGAGCAATTTCCAAACGCCTGAAGGTACCACGTTCATCTGTACAAACAATAGTACGCAAGTATAAACACCATGGGACCACGCAGCAGTCATACCGCTCAGGAAGGAGACGCTTTCTGTCTCCTAGAGATGAACGTACTTTGGTGCGAAAAGTGCAAATCAATCCCAGAACAGCAGCAAAGGACCTTGTGAAGATGCTGGAGGAAACAGGTACAAAAGTATCTATATCCACAGTAAAACAAGTCCTATATCGACATAACCTGAAAGGCCGCTAAGCAAGGAAGAAGCCACTGCTCCAAAACCACCATAAAAAAGCCAGACTACGGTTTGCAACTGCACATGGGGACAAAGACTGTACATTTTGGAGAAATGTCCTCTGGTCTGATGAAACAAAAATAGAACTGTTTGGCCATAATGACCATCGCTATGTTTGGAGGAAAAAGGGATCGCTTTTAAGCCGAAGAACACCATCCCAACCTTGAAACACGGGGGTGGCATCATCATGCTGTGGAGGTGCTTTGCTGCAGGAGGGACTGGTGCACTTCACAAAATAGATAGCATCATGAGGAAGGAAAATTATGTGGATATATTGAAGCAATATCTCAAGACATCAGTCAGGAAGTTAAAGCTTGGTCGCAAATGGGTTTTCCAAATGGACAATGACCCCAAGCGTACTTCCAAAGTTGTGGCAAAATGGCTTAAGGACAACAAAGTCAAGGTATTGGAGTGGCCATCACAATCAATCTTATAGAACATTTGTGGGCAGAACTGAAAAAGCGTGTGCGAGCAAGGAGGCCTACAAACCTGACTCAGTTACACCAGCTCTGTCAGGAGGAATGGGCCAAAATTCACCCAACTTATTGTGGGAAGCTTGTGGAAGGCTACCCAAAACGTTTGACCCAAGTTAAACAATTTAAAGGCAATTCTACCAAATACTAATTGAGTGTATGTAAACTTCTGACCCACTGGGAATGTGATGAAAGAAATAAAAGCTGAAATAAATCATTTTCTCTGAACTGTATTTCTTACCTTGCTCCCCCATCTTTAGTCCACTCAGCAGATCAATGCTTTCTGGACCGTCCTCTATGGTCTCCTCTTTGACTAGCAGCAGATCAGGCTTCCCATCCTCCATGTCTATTAACTGTAAGAGATACAGAGTGAGAGGATGTTGGATCAAGAAATCTGATATGAGCACCCTGCGATGGAGCATCTTCTGATTGGGCAATGAGGGATTGCTATGCAAATATGTTAGTTGATTTGATACTATGCAAATGTATTAGTTGATTTGATTACTTGACAGTCTTTCATGGTTTGATCATTCAAATACATTTTCCCACACTTAAGACAAAATTATTCAAGCCTTGGGCCCGTATCTACAAAGAGTCTCAGAGTAGGAGTGCTGTTCTAGGATCTCTCCATATATTCTTATTCATTATGATCTAAAAGGCTAAACTGATCCTAGATCAGCACTCCTGCTCTGAGAGCCTTTGTGGATACGGGCCCTGACCTAATACCATTCAGACAGTAGTTCACAGTGGGCTCACCTCAGTGAGACTGTGTGTGTTCCTGTGCTGCTCAGCTGGTTCCTCTGTGGGTTCAGGAGGAGGTGTAGTCTGGTTGTCCTCCACAACCATGGTCCCCTCATGGTTCCCCAGACCCTCCTCACACCCCTCCTCCTTCAACAGAAGCACCTCTGGACCCTCCTCTTCCTGGAAGAGACAGGTGATACAGATTACACAGACATACACTCCCTCAGGTATGTACACACAGATAATAAACACACTTTCAACATGTGGGGGCCATACATGCGAACATTAGAAAAAGTTCAAGGTTAAGTGTAGCTCTTTACACTCGTACCCGTATACCTGTTCAAAATAGCAGATTTGGACACTGTTACGCGCCTAAACTGGAATGCTGTACAGTATCATGCTATACATGACGTCAGAGCTAAAGGTCTCCACTTCACAGCACAGTATTGGTTTTGACTGACAGCGGTTCTGAACTTGAACACTGTGCACAACAAGAAGTTGACCCCATCCCTCCCGCTAATTGGGCAGCTTTTACAAATGTTTTGTCTGAGTGAGGGAAATGCTGTAAATAAAGAGGACTCAATGTATTTTGAGAGATGAGGCGTTGAGAATTATAATAAATACCGCTTTGATTTCCTTATCATAAAACTCATGTCATATACAGTGTCAACGTTTATGATCACTATGATGTACAGTTACAAGATGACATGGCGTCATACCCTGGGTTGTTCTGAATAGAATGAGCCTGTTTGTTGTATTGTGAAGAAATTTGGCAGGGAACACGCAACAAATTTACGATCTGCGCAACAAATTTACGATCTGCTTCTCTGAATTGCCTTGTGAAAGCCTAACACTGTAAGATCGTATTTTGTAACTTAGCTAGTCATGTTGGCAATAGAACACGCTTTCAAATGATGCCCACCTAACCAGATTGTGATTTAAATCGACTGTTTTTTGGAATGTGTAAACAACAGTAATTGTGTGATGGTGGGGATGCAGGGCTGTGTTCAAAATCAAACTTGCTTTAGTTCCTCAAAAGCACAGCTAGGAGAGCTCAAAACAGGACCTTATAGTTGACTCTTCTTTGAGTCATAAAAGTGCATTGAGTTAGTCCTCTCACTCAAACCCTTGTCATTTTTCTTTCTTACGGTGCCCCAAATTTCCCATGAATATTCTTATGTTATTGAATGTATCCAGAGTATTTTCAGATTTCGTTATTAACAAACGCGGCGAATATTACAGTAAATGTAAAATACACATAAACTCAACAGTGTAATGTTTGGATTCAGTCTTGTGTCAGATTAACTGTTTTGTCCTCACCTTTAGTCTAATAATTTTCCCATAATCCCCAAACTGTTCCATTTTGATTGGTTATTCATATGCTTTCCATATTTCTTCTGTAAGCAACATTTCAATTTAGCTCGATCCATATAGGCCAAATCCCACGAGTATAAGGGTTTAAGCCTCAGCCTATTAAAATCGTTGATGTAGTGGCACGTGATCAAAGGCTACATGTTAGCTGTTCCCATTACATAAGCCTCTAATTTCCTGGCGGCATCCCTTTTGTGTGGCCGTAATGCCCCCTAAAAAATCTGAATGTTTAGCTTTAAATGTTGATCAACTATTCGGCTATTTCTTCACATTATAAGCGCAGCGATGCGCACACAGCAGTAGGCTATAAGCGCGAATGTTCCATTAGTGGGAAACAATCACAATCATCAAAAGTGACCGCAAATGCGATTACATATGTAATGCTTTTATTATAAAGGTGCATTTCTATGGTGAAGATTATCTTCCCCAAACTTGAAACTCACGTACTGCATATGTTTGCCAGTTAGGCTCTACCCTTATTTGACCTGTTCTTGCCATAATATGGACTTGGTCTTTTACCAAATAGGGCTATCTTCTGTATACCCCCCCCCTACCTTGTCACAACAAAACTGATTGGCTCAAACGCATTAAGAAGAAAAGAAATTCCACAAATTAACTTTTAAGAAGGCACACCTGTTAATTAAAATGCATTCCAGGTGACTACCTCATGAAGCTGGTTGAGAGAATGCCAAGAGTGTGCAAAGCTGTCATCAAGGCAAAGAGTGGCTATTTGAAGAATCTCAAATATAAAATATATTTTGATTTGTTTAACACTTTTTTGGTTACTACATGATTCCATATGTGTTATTTCCTAGTTTTGATGTCTTCACTATAATTCTACAATGTAAAAAATGTAAAGATAAAGAAAAACCCTTGAATGAGTAGGTGTGTCCAAACGTTTGACTGGTAGTGTACATCCATGTGCTTTTTACAGAGAAAATATGAAGGAGGTCTATACAACATACGTTTATCGTGCATAGTTTTTTTAAAAAAAAGTTGAAGAGCCTTATTGACTTGTCAGATAGCTGTCATGTACCGTAACCATCATTGCTTTCCTGGTGGCAAACACCGCTAAAGCGGTTGACCCGTAAACAACAGTGTTCATTAACCGCAGGTTCGAGCCCCCCCTTGCTTCAAGCATTCCTTGTTAAGGAAAACAGTTTTCACGCATGGTCCACGCATATGTGACGAAGTGGATGATTATAATAATGCATATATAACATTGTACATGTAAGTGTCAACCTACACGTCTATGTAATATAGCCTATACTAGAGTAGCGTTGATTATTTATGTAGCGGTGCCAGTAGCCTATGTATCGGTCTGCATTTTTACATTGAATTCATGGATTTCACATGAGAGGGTTCCAGCAGTGATTCATTTTTATTTCCATAGGTCTATAGCCCACACTCACATTGTCGAAGTGAATTGAAGTGTACCATACAAAGTCCCATACGCATTAATAACTTATAGCATAAGGAGGACACTATATGATGTGAATGAATGTAGGCTTTAGCTCTACTGTTGATCGGAGTTCCTATAGTACAGTATATGAGAAGCAGAGAGTTAGATGACTTTGTCAAATATAAGTAATTCACCATCTGATTAGACAAGTGTCTTCCTCTACCAAGACTGTCAATTTGGAATCTTTTACATACTGTGCTAAGCGTGGGTTCGAGTCCGGACTCACAATAAACTTATTTAAAAGAACTGTAGTGAGAGTGCAACCTGTAATCCTAATCTATAACACTTTGTAATGCTCGTCCTCGAGTCAAATAAGGCATATGTGACGAATTAGATTATTATAAAAATGCATACAAAACATTGTAGGCATACATTAGGTGTACACATCCATGTAATATAGCCTATGTAATATGATTATTAGGCCATAGCAGTGTTTGTCTGCAAGACTGAAGAAAGAGGTCGCTCCTTATTAAATTCATTCTTAATCTTCATTTTCAAGCTGTTGGCTGTAGGCTACATCCCTTCAACACACTAATGTGAGATTCGAACCCTTACCACAATTACATGGAGCTAGGCACTCTACACAGAAAGCAATTTGACCAGTCAGTCAAATACACGTGATGCAGTTGTTTTGATTATCAGTACGTGCTGTTATACTTCTGTTAAGGACGCTTCCATGAACAAGTGTTGGAACACGTCCAACTACGTTGATGATTTTATTTGCCTGATGCAGAATTTGTTACAGGAAATAATCACAGCCACCTGGTAAGGTTACCATAGGGCTAAATGTGCAAGCTTATGTAATGGGAACAGCTAACACGTAGCCTTTGATCACATGCCACTACGTCAAGGATTTTAATTTGCTGATACTTAAACTTTACCTTTAACGTAAACTTTTTCTAATGTTCGCAAGTATGGCCCCAGTGTGTTTACCCATCCCCAATATGTTTGAGTCCTATACTGTAGTTACAGAATGACTTAATTGTTGTTAAACTCATCATGGACATAAATATGAGTCCGCTATGATAAAGCAAGTCATCATCAGACAAGCCTGACTAAACTATTTTGATGTGTACTGTAGGTGTTTGTTAGTGTGTGGGTATATTTATTTATATTTAAGTGTATATTGGTAATAAAGTGCTGTCGGTGTATGCAGAACAGGGTGAGATCAGATGTGATGTTTACTAAAGAGAGAGAATGAAAGCCTTAGAATGAAAAGTCCCATTTTGTGTTTATTAAACAAACAAGTTTTAAAGAAACCATATGAAAACCACACATACACGTCTCAACAAAAAATCTGCATCAACTTGATAAACTGCATTCATTTTCTAATTGAAAATTAAGTAGTATAATCAAAGTAATGAAATAGGCATTTGTTAACATCACATATCCAACACAGTACAAACACAATATGTAACAGACTTTTTAGGCTTGTATGTGGCTTATACACATTGTACAAAACATTAGGAACACCTGCTCTGTCCATGGCATAGACTGACCAGATGAATCCAGGTGAAAGCTATGATCTATCACCTGTTAAATCCACTTAAATCAGTGTAGATGAAGGGGAGGAGACAGGTTAAAAAATGATTTTTAAGCCTAGAGGCAATTGAGACATGGATTGTGTGTGCCATTCAGAGGATGAATGTGCAAGACAAAAGATTTAAGTGCCTTTGAACGAACGGGGTATGGTAGTAGGTGCCAGGCGCACCGGTTTGAGTGTGTCAAGAACTGCAATGCTGCTGGGTTTTTCACATTCAACAGTTTCCCGTGTGTATCAAGAATGGTCCACCACCCAAAGGACATCCAGCCAACTTGACACAACTGTGGGAAGCATTGGAGTCAATATGGGCCAGCATCCCTGTGGAAAGCTTTCGACACCTTGTAAAGTCCATGCCTCGACAAATGAAGGCTGTTCTGAGGGCAAAAGGTGGTGTAATTCAATAGTAGGGAGGTGTTCCTAATGTTTTGTACACTCAGTGTATATCACACAATGTATTTGTATTTATTAGGGATCCCCATTAGCTGCTGCCAAGTGAATGGTTTGTCCCAAATACAATGCTTTTAGTTGTTTATTTATTTAAAGATTTAGTACTAGCTTATTACTTGCCACCCATTCTAAAACTGACTGCAGTTCTTTAAGTGTTGCAGTGATTTCACTTGTTGCAGTAGCTGACGTGTTTAATGTTCAGCATGCATATATCGTTATTTTTTTGCCATTTTTACCATACCGCCAACTTTTTTCGGCCTTTACTTTATACCTGAAAGGTATTGCCGGTATCAAAGCCTAAACTTTTATTTCTACCTAACGACCTAGTAATCAATTCGGTAAAGTTCTGCATACGGCTTAGTATGATACATAGCCGTAATTCTGAGGCGGCATTGACATGCACTACGCTCTTAATCTCTTGATGGTTGCTTGGCACCACCCTGTAACCATCCTCCCGTCAGTTTCTAAACTTTGAGGCATGTCACTTCGCCCATCTTTTCGCATAGCCCACCACTAAGTGTGCACTGTTTTCTTAACCACAACTGGATGGATCCATAAAGAATTACTGTGGGAATAAATATCACTGAATGACAAACATGATGGAATAAAGTAGGTTAATGCAATTGAAGGCATGTATCAAATTGTTGCTTGATGAAACTCCCAAAGTCATCCAACCGTTGTAATACATTTGAAGCAATAGCCTACCCACGTGGTCAACTAGATGATCATTTCAGCACCGTTTCGTTTGGGACAGCGCCATCGTGCTGCTTTGAGAC
Organism: Coregonus clupeaformis; assembly: GCF_020615455.1. Lineage (NCBI taxonomy): Eukaryota > Metazoa > Chordata > Actinopteri > Salmoniformes > Salmonidae > Coregonus > Coregonus clupeaformis. Next base: position 180,769 of record NW_025534512.1, on the reverse strand, counting down.
AAGCGTGGGGACTCAATGTCAGATTTTTGATTTCATTGAATCTCCGTTTGGATATTTGTTAGGTTACAATTAGACTGGGGAAACGTTAGCTAAGTTGAGGTGAGTGCTGCTCATGATCATGTTGTATAGTTGGCTCATTTATTAGAACATTTTGTCAGCCTGTAATATAGGCCGTTTAATATGCAGTTTAACAAGTGGATTCTTTTGCTCTTCACTCGCAATCGCTTAGTAGCCTAGGCCTACTCCTGACCAAAAGCCTGTGACTTCACCGACTTGTCTCAGGCTATTTGGTTAATTGGTTTCTGGCTGGGCAAATCAGAAACATATAGCATGCAATAATGTAGCCTAAATCAAGTGTAGCCCTATTATTTTGCTCGATCGCGTATAGGCAACTCCAAGCTTATCTTCTATCAGTATCATGATGAAGATAAGACCTTACGCCTGCTCCCTAACAAAGTGGAGTGAGGGTAGGAAATAGATTAAACGTGGATCAAAAAAGCATGGGTTTGGGCTCTGTTTCAGTATCTCTTTTTTAAATGACAGCGGTTGTGTAGGAAAATTTTTATTTGCATTTTATTCCATTATTTTCTTACTATAAAATACATGTGTGTTGACTGATCGGGGTAGGTGTGTCTTGTGTGTTTAATGAACAAAATAATGAACTATTGATTTAATTCATTTGGACGTAACATAATTAAACTCAATATGCTAGGCCTATTCTATTCCTTTGAAAATACATTTTATTAGTCTTATGTTTCTTAGGACCTGCTTGAAAAAATGTATAATATATTTATTTTTGATGGTGTATATTCAATGGATTTATTAAAATAAACGCCCACCAGCATCTGCACACCACTACTACCACCACTCATCACCTGGATGCCGGCATGCGCACAGCAGGTATAAAATGCATATGCAGGCAAGAATGTGGTAAAAATGGACCTGTTTTTAAGGGGGTCCTATAAACATTGCCCTCTTTTTTATTTTTACAAGCAAAATACAGTGAAAGCAGTAATAGACACACAGGCTTTACTCAGTGCCAGCTCATTGGTAAAGATTGAAAAAAGTAAGGGGCCTAGACAACTGCCCTGGGGAATGCCCGACTCTACCTGTGTTCTGTTAGACAGGTAACGCTCAATCCACGATATAGCAGGGCATGTAAAGCCACAACATACATTTTTCCAGCAGCAAATTATGATCGAGAATGTCAAAAGCTGCACTGAAGTCTAACAAAACATCTCCCACAAGCTTCTTATTATTAATTTCTTCCAGCCAATCATCAGTCATTCTCGATCAAACCAGGAATATTCAACACTGAAATGTGTTACTTTCTCTACTCCAAATGCATCTGTGGATCTTTTCTGCTGACAACAATGAAAAGTAATCTTTGTCTTTAATGCAGGGTTTGATCTAAACGTAATAAGCAATAACATGGAATTGTTTCTAGTTCATAGAGTGGAATGGTTTTTCTGCTGGTGTATCCTAAGGTATCTCCTCTCTGAGAACCTCTTCCCGCAGTGCGGACAGGCAAACGGCCTTTCTCCCGTGTGGACCTTCAGGTGCCTCTTCAGGCTGCCAGCCTGGGTGAAGCTCATGTGACACTGGGGGCAGCTGTAGGGTTTCTCCCCTGTATGGACCCTCTGGTGCCTCTTCAGGTCACTAGACTGGGTGAAGCGCATGTGACACTGGGTACAGCTGAAGGGTTTCACCCCTATGTGGACCCTCTGGTGCCTCTTCAGGTCACTAGACTGGGCGAAGCGCATGTGACACTGGGTACAGCTGAAGGGTTTAACCCCTCTGTGGACCCTCTGGTGAATATCCACATTCTGGGGGCTGCTGAAGCCTTTGTTACAGAACATGCAGAGGAACTGTTTCTCTTTACTATTGCATGATGTTGCTCCCCCTTCCCGAGCCTGGGCTCTAGCACTGTCGTTTGAGTGCAATACCTGATCGAAAAGGACGTGGCCGTGTGAATCGGAAGGCCCCATCGACGTGGACACTGGGTCACGGTCCCCGAACGCGTATAAAGGCGAGTGGGTCGCAACATTTGGATTTGTCTTTAATCTTTCCCTGTAATCTAAGAAATATCTTCCCTGTGAGTGTCCGTCTCCGAAGTGATTATCTGCATTCCATGTAGGAGAATCGTTGTCCTCCACTTTCACAGTCACTTCATCTATGACCAGACCCTCCCCTTTCTTATCTTGGCACCCTTCAGAGTATACACTACTACTGTACTGGTTCCAGTCCCCTCTAGACAGATCAGTCTGTGTCTCTAAACCCAAGGATATGTTGCCAGGGTCCATCTCTGTAGCGTAAGAACAAGACGGATCATCACCGCCAGTGTCTAATGCGTCACCATCACCATCCTCACGAGAATGAACCATCCTCTCGTTCTGGTGAAATACCGGTACATAGTCTGAGCCGGGAGCAGGAGGACAGCCCAGTCTCCCCAGCCCATGTCTCTCTGGGTCTGATCTGTGGTCAGATGCTGTGTGTAAGAGCCTGTGTGTTACAGTTAAAGTCTTGGTGTCTGTCTCTGACTTGAGGACGGCGTTCTGCGTTCCACTGACCTCCGTGATGCTGCGTTGGGTCCTGGGCGGCGCTGGGGTGGTGGTGTTGTCCTCCGTGGCTACAGGGGGCGCTACAGACCCTCCAGTCTGGATGTCTCTGCTGTGCCGTGGGTCCTCCTCTCCTTCAGACCGCTCCTGCTTGACCCCAGGACCTGCAGCCTCTGCAGACTGACACAAGAGAGGAGGTTATTATCGGTACATTAGTTAAATTGGATAACAAAGAGTACGTTTACATGCACAGTAATAATGTGATATTAAGCTGATTATGGCAGTAGGCAGATTATGCAATAGTTATGTAAACACCTTACTCTGCTTATCTTAATTGCCGTAAGGTCAAAATCGAAGTAAGCATACGCCGATTAAAACACCTGGTTTTCTGAGCCATCTTTTGAATTATTAGGACATGTAAATATCTTAAATCGGTGTTCCAGCAGTGTATTTGATCTGTGCATGTGCTAACCCCAGTCGAGCGAGCCTCCCTCTTTAGCGCTAGTGAAATGAGTTTGGAACAACTGAATGTATGCATCTTAGAAGTTGTTTTCACATACAAACTTTACAGGTCCCAACTCAGAATCAAATATGCTTCCCAAAAATAACATGTGATACAACATTTATTTTGATTGGCGATTTTCTACATTTATCAGAGTGCCAAGAGCTAGCCTTTCAGATGTGTCCATGTAAAGATGATAATTAGGGAAATCATTCTTCTTGCAAAGCATGTCAACGTTTTAATCAAACTATTATATTAATCTGACTATCCACAATAATCGCATTATTGTGTGCATGTAACCGTACTCAACGTCGTAGTGAAGTCTCACAAGCTCCCCTATGGCAGATAAATTAGGATGCACATGTAAGCAAGTGAATAGCTGAGGGCAGCCTTTCTGAAATAAAAGGGCCACATTTGATTTACAAAGTAACAGGTTTTATGCAACACTAATACACTAACCTCTATCACAATAACGTGCTGGGTTGAGGTTCCACTCCCCTCATCAACAGTGATTGGTTGGTCATCTCTCCATGTATTGTGTCCTGCTGGCTTCACAAAGCTCCTGTGTCCTCCAGTGAGATGTCCTTCACCTGAGAGTGTGATTGGGGTAAAAGAGGTGTTTGGTTAGGTGTAATAAAGGCCTAGTGCACTAATTTGGTGGGATTTTTTATTTTTTTGGGGGGGGGGTTTAATATCTTCATGTTTTACATTTCGATTTATCAGGGGGAGCTGCAGCACACTCAGCACCCCTACTTCCCGTGGCTATGTTGACACTGTCTACAATTGGCAAGGATGTAAGGTAACACTTCTCATAACTTCTTATACTATACTATTAATTGATTATGTATTATGTTCCATGCATCACATTGTTTTCATTGAGTAAATAATAGGAAATGCAGTAAATCAAGATTTTGGTTAGAATATGATAGTGTCTTTGCCAAGTAATCATACTATCCAAAAACTGACTAAGACCCAATTCTGGGTAACACATCTGAACACATGCAGAGGGGAACGGTGCGACATACAATTAGCTATATACAAGAATTTCGCTACACCCGCAATACTAAATATGTGTATGTGACCAATATAATTTCATATGAACGGCGAAAGGCCGCGCAGTCTAGGCTTTCTGCAAACTGTACCTCTTGCCATTCCTCTGTATCGGTCAAGGATCTTGACACTACTGGGACGACTGACGAGGACGCGCTCTCGTATTGTCCTCTCTGCGCGCTCCCGTGCCACCTTCAGTTCCTGTAGCTGTAGTTTCCTCCGCAATCCCCTGTTTTCTTTCCGGCTTTGAGTTATTTCTAAACGAAACACAGCATAGTCGTCGTCTACGAGTTTACAGATCTCTGTCACGGCTGCATTCGCTAGCACCTCCATGATGGAGGCTATTTGAGTGTGAAAACCCATACAGTTAGCCATTGTTAGCAGCTAACAAGCGTTACCTAGATAACATCTATCAACTAAGTCCCGTCTCCAATGCGAATTAAAGACTACCTGGGGTAAGTATATGATGCTGTGCCGTTAAATGAGTCATACGTTTCAGTTACATGGTGTTAATAAATGTCTAAACAATAAAAACGATTACGTGGAAACTGTTCTTGGTACCGCTATGAAACGGTTGTGACTAGATAGAGTACAGCTACGGACGAGATTTACAATTGAACTACCGCGAGATTCTGGACTTTATTACGATGATGAGTCGGAGTCGGATATCGCTTAGATTTGCTTAAAGTAAAAATCAATAGAGCACGCCAGCTTGTAGTCCTAAAACCCGGAAATAAGTTACCTCTGGTTCTTTCAGCCATCCCTATGGGAAAACTGAATGGGGAAAGGATAGGGGCCGAAAAAAAGGTCTGAGGAAATAAACTACAATGTATCAAATGAATCGTCAGCGCACAGATACAATATAACCTAGCCAATTTGCCCTGTTAAATGCCAATTCAGCCTAAATGTGTTATTTTCAAATGAAAACTCAGTCCCTATTGACCACCCGTTACCTGCACATTTATCTCCTACCTCTAGCTGCTATTGCCATAGCAAAAGTGATATTCTTCTTCTTCGATGAGGTTTAACTTCTTCTTCTTCTTCAGTGGGGTTTATGGTGCATTACCGCCACATACTGTACTGGAGTGTGGGCCAGAGACAGGGATAAACTAAATCCAACCTGCCAGCCCTGTTTCTCTTAAAAAATATAAAATATTTGACACTATATCTAATGACGTTCTACTCAATATACTCTTTAAACGAATTTCCTGTATCCCCTTCTCCCTCATACTAGATCTCACCCTCTCTCTTTCCCTCTGATACTGCCTACACTGTAGCAATACATGCTCCACAGTCTCTGTTTGCTGACAATAATCACACTTTCCTGTTGGATGCTTTCCTATCACATTTAATGTCTTATTCAACTGGCTGTGTCCCACCCTTAATCTTGTAAAAATAGCCTCCTCTCTTCTGTCCCTTCCTGCCGTCCTCCCCTCCCCGACTTTCCTCTGTACTTGAAATAAATGCCTTCCCTTATTATCTCTATTCAACTGCTCCTGCCATCTCTTCACCATCACTGTATATATCAGTCTTTTTGCCTCTGCCTTGCTCATTGAAACTTCAACATCAACATCCCCACTACTAAGTGCTTGTTTAGCCAGTACATCTACTGCATCGTTCCCCTACACCCTCACATGGGCTGGGACCCAAGTAAATCGTATCTGAATACCCATCTGTTTAAAGAGGTTTAACGGCGGTTGGCATCCAATTTGTTGCATTACCACCACCTACTAGACTGGAGTACAACTCCCTTATATTTTGCTTGAAAAATAAAATAAAGAAATACCCTACCATCTAACACTACACTCAGAAATTCAAAAATAAATATTCAAAAAAATATTATTAATAATTAACACCACCCTACTCCACTATTTAAATATATTCATTCCTACCTCATGCCCTCAACCTGAAAGGATGGGACATCACCGCTTAACACACCCTGTAACTCTTCTGATGTCAAGTCTCGCACACCCAAATACCTCTCTGCAGCTGCCACCACAACCTCAATTTTCTTAGACTTACGTTCCATCCCTGCAGTACAATGAATAACCATTGCTATAAATGTTAAAAATCCAATCTTACTGAAACATATATCACTTGTTGGCCTATCCCTCTGTACTGGTACATACAGTTGAAGTCGGAAGTTTACATACACCTTAGCCAAATACATTCACAATTCCTGACATTTAATCCTAGTAAAAATTCCCTGTTTTAGGTCAGTTAGGATCACCACTTTATTTTACGAATGTGAATGATTTATTTCAGCTTTTATTTCTTTCGTCACATTCCCAGTGGGTCAGAAGTTTACATACACTCAATTAGTATTTGGTAGAATTGCCTTTAAATTGTTTAACTTGGGTCAAACATTTCAGGTAGCCTTCCACAAGCTTCCCACAATAAGTTGGGTGAATTTTGGCCCATTCCTCCTGACAGAGCTGGTGTAACTGAGTCAGGTTTGTAGGCCTCCTTGCTCGCACACACTTTTTCAGTTCTGCCCACAAATGTTCTAAAGGATTGAGGTCAAGGCTTTGTGATGGCCACTCCAATACTTTGACTTTTTTGTCCTTAAGCCATTTTGCCACAACTTTGGAAGTATGCATGGGGTCATTGTCCATTTGGAAGACCCATTTGCGACCAAGCTTTAACTTCCTGACTGATGTCTTGAGATGTTGCTTCAATATATCCACATAATTTTCCTTCCTCATGATGCCATCTATTTTGTGAAGTGCACCAGTCCCTCCTGCAGCTAAGCACCCTCACAGTATGATGCAGCCACCCCTGTGCTTCACGGTTGGGATGGTGTTCTTCGGCTTGCAAGCTACCCCCTTTTTCCTCCAAACATAACGATGGTCATTATGGCCAAACAGTTCTATTTTTGTTTCATCAGACCAGAGGACATTTCTACAAAAAGTATGATCTTTGTCCCCATGTGAGTTGCAAACCGTAGTCTGGCTTTTTTATGGCGCTTTTGGAGCAGTGGCTTCTTCCTTGCTGAGCGGCCTTTCAGGTTATATCGATATAGGACTCGTTTTACTGTGGATATAGATACTTTTGTACCTGTTTCCTCCAGCATCTTCACAAGGTCCTTTGCTGTTGTTCTGGGATTGATTTGCACTTTTCGCACCAAAGTACGTTCATCTCTAGGAGACAGAAAGCGTCTCCTTCCTGAGCGGTATGACTGCTGCGTGGTCCCATGGTGTTTATACTTGCGTACTATTGTTTGTACAGATGAACGTGGTACCTTCAGGCGTTTGGAAATTGCTCCCAAGGATGAACCAGACTTGTGGAGGTCTACAATTTTTTCTGAGGTCTTGGCTGATTTCTTTAGATTCTCCCATGATGTCAAGCAAAGAGGCACTGCGTTTGAAGGTAGACCTTGAAATACATCCACAGGTACACCTCCAATTGACTCAAATTATGTCAATTAGCCTATCAGAAGCTTCTAAAGCCTGACATCATTTTCTGGAATTTTCCAAGCTGTGTAAAGGCACAGTCAACTTAGTGTACAGTGGGGGAAAAAATGATTTAGTCAGCCACCAATTGTGCAAGTTCTCTCACTTAAAAAGATGAGAGAGGCCTGTAATTTTCATCATAGGTACACGTCAACTATGACAGACAAAATGAGAATTATTTTCCCAGAAAATCACATTGTAGGATTTTTAATGAATTTATTTGCAAATTATGGTGGAAAATAAGTATTTGGTCAATAACAAAAGTTTCTCAATACTTTGTTATATACCCTTTGTTGGCAATGACACAGGTCAAACGTTTTCTTTAAGTCTTCACAAGGTTTTCACACACTGTTGCTGGTATTTTGGCCCATTCCTCCATGCAGATCTCCTCTAGAGCATTGATGTTTTGGGGCTGTCGCTGGGCAACACGGACTTTCAACTCCCTCCAAAGATTTTCTATGGGGTTGAGATCTGGAGACTGGCTAGGCCACTCCAGGACCTTGAAATGCTTCTTACAAAGCCACTCCTTCGTTGCCCGGGCGGTGTGTTTGGGATCATTGTCATGCTGAAAGACCCAGCCACGTTTCATCTTCAATGCCCTTGCTGATGGAAGGAGGTTTTCACTCAAAATCTCACGATACATGGCCCCATTCATTCTTTCCTTTACACGGATCAGTCGTTCTGGTCCCTTTGCAGAAAAAACAGCCCCAAAGCATGATGTTTCCACCCCCATGCTTCACAGTAGGTATGGTGTTCTTTGGATGCAACTCAGCATTCTTTGTCCTCCAAACACGACGAGTTGAGTTTTTACCAAAAAGTAATATTTTGGTTTCATCTGACCATATGACATTCTCCCAATCCTCTTCTGGATCATCCAAATGCACTCTAGCAAACTTCAGACGGGCCTGGACATGTACTGGCTTAAGCAGGGGGACACGTCTGGCACTGCAGGATTTGAGTCCCTGGCGGCGTAGTGTGTTACTGATGGTAGGCTTTGTTACTTTGGTCCCAGCTCTCTGCAGGTCATTCACTAGGTCCCCCCGTGTGGTTCTGGGATTTTTGCTCACCGTTCTTGTGATCATTTTGACCCCACGGGGTGAGATCTTGCGTGGAGCCCCAGATCGAGGGAGATTATCAGTGGTCTTGTATGTCTTCCATTTCCTAATAATTGCTCCCACAGTTGATTTCTTCAAACCAAGCTGCTTACCTATTGCAGATTCAGTCTTCCCAGCCTGGTGCAGGTCTACAATTTTGTTTCTGGTGTCCTTTGACAGCTCTTTGGTCTTGGCCATAGTGGAGTTTGGAGTGTGACTGTTTGAGGTTGTGGACAGGTGTCTTTTATACTGATAACAAGTTCAAACAGGTGCCATTAATACAGGTAACTAGTGGAGGACAGAGGAGCCTCTTAAAGAAGAAGTTACAGGTCTGTGAGAGCCAGAAATCTTGCTTGTTTGTAGGTGACCAAATACTTATTTTCCACCATAATTTGCAAATAAATTCATTAAAAATCCTACAATGTGATTTTCTGGATTTAATTTTCTCATTTTGTCTGTCATAGTTGTACCTATGATGAAAATTACAGGCCTCTCTCATATTTTTAAGTGGGAGAACTTGCACAATTGGTGGCTGACTAAATACTTTTTTCCCCCACTGTATGTAAACTTCTGACCCACTGGAATAGTGATACAGTGAAATAATATGTCTGTAAACAATTGTTGGAAAAACTACTTGTGTCATGCACAAAGTAGATGTCTTAACAGACTTGCCAAAACTATAGTTTGTTAACAAGACATTTGTGGGATGGTTGAAAAACGAGTTTAAATGACTCCAACCTAAGTGAATGTAAACTTCCGACTTCAACTGTATCTACTACTCTCACCACTCCTCCCCCTTGACCCCTCTTCCTCTACTTTCTTCAAATACAAATATTTACACATGTTAAGTTTGCTGAAAATAAACACAGTTGACAGTGAAAGGATGTTTCTTTTTTTGCTGAGTTTATATATATAAATAAAACAATGAGAAAGGTGACATGGCCGGTGGCCCATGGGCCTTTATTAAATATTTTGCCCAATTTCTCTGTTATACTAATCTATAATGAGCCTTTGGCTGATCAGTAGGCAATGGCCGGCCCCCCTACCAGGATGGGCCGGCCCAGTTTTCTGATAGGCTGAGCTAAGGTCACGCAAACATACATTCAAAGTCAAAATTCATAATCACTGGATTAGGATGCATATCAAAATATCATGAACTCATACATTCCTGCTTGGATGTGTTATGTAGGAGTTCATGATACTTTGATATGCATCCTGATACAGTGAATGTCATGAATTTTGGGTTGACAATTTGACTATAGTTGCTATATTTTACTGTCAAAATTAAGGTGACCAGATTTTGGAAAGGAATATTGGGGAAATGTAAAAAACATGTGCACTATGAATGACTTTATTAGATGATAACTCATGATTTGGGTTGTTTTGGGTTCGACCGTATCATGGGCTGGTGCTACCAACTGGAACAGTTAATGACACCAGGGGGAAATTGTTGCCAGCACGCGCAGTGATGTGGGCTGGTGTGGAAAAAATGCCAGGCCCGAATTCTTGTCCCAGTCCGCCCCTGAAAAAACCCATCCCACTCCTTCAGTCACATTCATGTCACATCCCAACTAAACAGGCTCGGAGGCCTGTGAGGGCAGACCATCCTTTAAAAGGATTTTTTGCAATGCCTCGGCTGTAAACAAAAGTATGGATGAAGTTAATTTCTTCACTCGATCTACCACACGGGTCAGTCAATCTGCACCAACAACTCCATCTACTTCCTCAGGTATTAAATCTGCACGTACTTTATGCGCCACCCCAGATATAACCTCCTTGATAGCCGCTCTGCTTTGAAGATCCATATACAAAACATTCCACTCATATCTTCTTGAGGCACAATGCACGCTTCTTCTGCTTCGTTGACACAAAAAAAAGCTATATAAGCCCACTTCTTGTGACCCTTACTGACGCCACTTCACCCAACGCCTCATGCATGACATTTATCGAGACTTCAAACGGATCTCCCAGGTTACATTGGTCCAAAACCCTCACTCCGACTAAAAACGAGTCTAGGGGTTTCCTATTTCCACCACCACTTTACTTCTCATTTCCTTCCTTTTTCGCCAGTGTAACCCACTCACGACACAGATTTGATAAAACATTTTACATAAAAGAACAGGTGTCACCTGATTATGCCAAATAATGTCGGGGGGGAAGGGGGTGTTATAAAGGTGTTATAAAAAAGAGGGATATTATATTTGTTATGAATAGAACATAGCCAAAACCAAATTCAGAGGGGAAATATGATGTTACACTTCAATGACAGTGTTTCAGCTATGGGTAAATCCATTTGAATTCAAATCACTTTTTGATGGCACCCCTTTTGATTTGAACAAAACCCATTGTAGAAGTGCTCAGAAAGTAACTGTTTGGACCTGAATACCAAAACATTCAAGAGATAAAAGGTGAGACATCCATGTCTTCATCACTGGAAATTGGATTGATATTTAAAAGCGTACAAACTGGGTTGTCAAACTATTTTATTGCTGGAGATTTATTTTATTTAAAAGAAAAGAAAATAAAGTCAAAAAAGAAAATGTAACGTCAATTATCTAAAAACCTGTAAAATGAGAATTATTTTCATATTCGCATATGTTGTACCCTATTTTAAATCATCTAAGGTTTTTGTGTTGTGCCCGCCATCAGTTGAGACACAACACGCTCTTGAATACATGGTTGGTGTCATGTTTTGGCTGATAAATGTACTAACATTTTAAATTTCAAAATGGTACCACAAAGATGGTTAGAGGTCCACACATCCGAGAATGTTGACTTGAATGGGAATTAGCTGTTGTTTTAAATTATACTGTAAGCTATATAAATAAATAGTCGCACACTCTAAATTATACTGCCAATCCTCCATAGGAAACCTATTGAAAAATAGAGAATAGATATGACCATTTATGTTGACATTAAACGGTGGGTGGACGAAGGTCATCTTTGTGATAGTAATTAAAAGTAAATATGTCAATTCAATAAAAATGTAAATGGTGTACCAGCTAAATTGCAGTAGTCTGAAGGGATAGGTCCATTCTATAAATTATATTTCTATGATTGAAATGACACCCACCCTGTATTCAAGAGCATGTTGTGTTTCAACTGATGGCGGGCACAACACAAAAAAACTCAGATAATGTGAACTAGGATCGAAGCTGCAACATCGGAATTTACGTGTCACTTTCTGACAACTTCTTCCATGGGCAAACGTGCATGGAACGTTTTGTTTAAAATCATAAAGGATGCTGTCAAAAAGTGAGTGAATTCAAATGGATTGACTATGCCAGCACACCAAACAACAAGTCTGTATCATGTGAGAATGTGAGCGTACTTGAAAAAGAAAAGGAAAGCCGCACACTCTAGGAGCTCAGATGCAATAATTTAATAACCTAATAACCAACGTCAGCTTGTCTGTCGAAACGTTGGTTATTAGGTTATTAAATTATTGCATCTGAGCTTCTAGAGTGTGCGGCTCTCCTTTTATTTTTCAAGTGTTCTACTGCGCTAGCCAGCACCTCGCCTAAACAGGTGTGCGTTTCTTTCGCCTCCAAATTAGAGCGTACCCAGATGCTCAACTGAGGGACTTTGTAATAAATAAATAAAACTCTCTCTAAGACACTTCACATTATAGGTATAATATGTCAGCAATACTAAAGAATGGTTCCCAGATATCCCCATACATCTCAAGCCACACTGCTAAGATTTCTCCCCGTTGTGGACACTCCTATGTTTGATAAGGTTACTCTGGAAGGAGAAGCTCTTGTAACATAGTTTGCACTTGAAGGGTCTCTCGTTGGTGTGAACGGTCTGGTGCTGCTTGATATATTTCGTCTTAGCGAAGCGCTTCCCACACGTAGGGCAGGCATATGGCTTGTCGGCGTCCGTCCTAATGCTCGGCCTCCCACGTTGTGACCCAATGACACCAGAGGAGGTAGAAGCAGGAGCCACCACCCTCAGGTGGTTAGTCTTTGTGCTCCCTCCTTGACCTCTAGCCATTGTTTGGGTGTTGTTGGGATTGTGTGCTGTGTTATAGGCTAGGTACCTCTCGTGGTGAACGCCCATCCCGGCCCTGTCTGTATTTGTGGGATAACTATGAGGTAACTGTGGAAGGCTAGACCCAGGCCTTCTATGAACCCAGTCACTAGTCATTAGACGAGACCCTGAAGGAGAAGGCAGACTTCCTGATAGACTACCACCAGGGGGGTCTCCCACCACTCTCTGTGAAGGCTGAAGCGCAGGGTGACCTGCTCTGTTCATCATGGAGACTGTGGTGCTTGTATCATAGGAACAGGAGGGTCTATCTCTATCAGCCCCAGGTCCTGCTTCATCCCTGCACTGAGACTGTGAAGAGAAGAGTGTGGGCTGCAGACTGGATCCCTGACTGGAGCCTCTGTCTCTCTGATGACCACCAGGACTTAGGTTGTTCAGTCCACCTGTCCACTGGTTGTGTTCTGTGTGGTGCTGGTGGTGGTGGTGGAGTCTCTGTCCCTCGTGGTTGGGTCCTGGTTCTGACTCGTGAAGGAAGCGCAACGGCTCCTGCTCCAGGGTTCTGATCTGGTGGCAGGGTTTGTGACCCGCCACCTCAGAGGTCCAGTCTCTCCCGCCAGCAACACCGGATTTCAGCAGGTCCTCATGGACTGCACACTTCAAAACAACGATTGTACAGAAAAGCATAAAGTTAATATAAGAAACTCTTTGCTGTGCACACAGAAACATGACATAAAATGTTAACCACAGTCAAGCCTCTAACACTGTGATTCAAGTACCTAACAATATGGAGCCATTGGAGTTTATTATAAAAAATGTCCTTATGTGTTGATTAAATAATTTAATATAATGTTTTGGTTTGACTGAGATAAGGGAAGTCAGTCAGCACCGAGTTGATTTTGTATTTAATTTAAACAAAATGGTCATACACTCACATAACGTGAAGTACATTACTTTTATTGCACAAAACGATATGTGACAAATACAATAACTTTTCTCACTATGGTAACACTTTACCTTTTCTTTAAAAATATGGTACCCTCGCTTTGACAAAATGAATTTTAAAATATTTTAGAAAAGGTTCAACATTACACACAGCTTCACTACTTCCTGTCAAGTAAACATGAATTAAGGCACTATAACTTCCTCCATTATAAAACACCAGCATCAAACAACAGGACAAGGTTGTCACTTATCATCAGTGAAGCATTTTTACAGACACCATCACACCAACCATCACCATATCATCTACTCTGCTTCATCATACTCATTCTTTCCTCAGTTCACCTCATTCAGTTCCCTACTACCGGTACATCCGAAACCTACAGAATTAACTACAAACAAACTAACTAGTACTACATTACATGTCACTATACTCTATACATGGGCCGTGTGCATTTTCTGCTGGTGTATCCTAAAGTAGCTCCTCTCTAATAACCTCTTCCCACAGTGCGTACAGGCAAACAGCCTCTCTCCTGTGTGGACCTTCAGGTGCATCTTTAGCTGGTAAAAAACAAACATATGGATTTCCATCCACTGACCTCCACTTTGTCGCCTCTGGTGTTGGCCTGCTCAATCATGTCGTCCCCCGGGGCCTTGGCTGCACCAGTCTGGGAATCCAAGATGACCGCCCAGTCTCCTCTGTTAGCCTCCAGCCAACCACCTGCAGGAAGAGGTTAGAAAATAGACTTTACATATGGGGGCCATACTTGTGAACTTTTGCTTAGACCATGGTTTAAACCATCGGTCTAAAATGGCTAGCTGCTAGCTTTTCTCATAGGGCAACATGGCCAAATTAGCCACGATTCTGTGGACGGCCAGCTGAGCACATAATTATATCCGGTAACAAAATAACAAATCAACCTATCAGAGACCTTAAACGGTAGAGCTGCCATCCATTCGCATTTGTTCAACAGGTAAATTTGGCCAACAGTGGCAGATTGTTAAACCATCCAACTGCTTGGTTTAATTTATTACCCATGGTCTAAGCGGAGTAGTGGCGTCATCCACTAAAGTGGTCTACGCCACATGTTGGCATATGGTGGCTGTGAGTTCAAATCCCATTCAGGCCAAGATTATTTTAAAAGAGAAAATCCTCCACTGCTGGTCGTCGAGTGAAATAGCGCAAATGTGACGAAGTAGCCAATTACCAAAATGCATATAAATGCATATAAAACCTACAATTAAGTGTACACGTCTATGTAACTTCGCCTATATTCATTGTAGCGACAAATATTTCTGAATTAGGCCTATCCTATAGCCTGTGTTTCGGTCTGAGTGACTTCAAGTTGTGAAGCCAGGAGAAGGCTAGGCTTCACCTCAGTAGATTCCTGGAGAAGCTGCGCCCTCACTGGACACTTGGTGAACCTAGCCAGACCAGTCAATTTACACTTTGTTACACATGTGTGACAAGGTAGGCTAGATAATGATTCAAAAAACGCATATCAAATGTTGTAGCCCTAACCTACAAGTAAGCAAGTGTACACATCCATGCAGCCTCGTATACTAAGACATTATTAGGTCCTAGCAGTATGTTTGTGAAGAAGGCTGAAGAAAGTCTTAGGCCTAGAGCCTTATGAAATGAATTCTTAATCTTCATTTTTAAGGTGATGACTGCACTTTCCTTCTAAATACAATACCACAATGAATGTCCACATGTCAAAAGAAAAATTATGACCCCACTGGGGATATGAATTTAAGTCGCAAGTGATGAAAAGTGTCAGGAACTAAGCGTCTTACACTGTCAGCTAATTGTCCAGACCCATTTTTGTATGTGATGCAATTAATTTCTGTATCAGAATGTGCGGGTGGACTCCTGGTAAGGATGCACCTCAAAAAGCACAAGAAAGAGGATTTCGACACCCACCACCTCAGATTGTTCTGAAATTGTTTCTGTTGTTCGAAACAGATAAGATTAGCATTCCTGCAACATTATTTTGTTGAAATATAATTTAATCTCTGAGAAATTAAGCTAATTGATAGCACCAAAATTGGCCATTTTAATTTATAGGATTCATATAATGTTCAATGAATATAGTCCATAACATCCTATTTGGACCACATTTTTTACTAACAATGAATTAGACATGAGGAATCCAGAGAAATTGTCAACCAACAACGAGTATATAGTTCTCTATGTCTGATATATAGTATGGAGCTGTGGCTCTGAGTATTGTTTCTTCATCCTATGTAATGTATTCCCAGAGAATTTGGTGATGTATTTTTTTTTCCTGTTCAGAAAAATGTGTCTTTTAAGTTGTTAGGTTTATGTCCCATCCTACATCCTGATATTACCAGGTTCTGACCACTAGATGGTGCTGTTCCAAGTTATTTATTTTTTAAAGAATCCCCACCCCTCAATGTTTAAGGGATAGTTCACCCAAATTACTAAATGAGATATTGGTTTCCTTACCCTGTAAGCAGTGTATGGAAAAGGTATGACAGCAATCAATGCATTGCTTTTGTTCCCCACTGTTTCAAATGCTAACTTTTTAGCATTTGTAGCACAAATCCAATGCAAGTCAATGGTACCTATATTAGCATTTTCACGCTTCATGTCCAAATCATCCTGAAGTATCTAAAAATGTATTGTGTAACTCGATGATGTTACTTATAGATGATTTGGATATGCAATGAATAATTTCTCTGAACAGGGGAAAGAAACCATCACCAAATTCGTTAAGAATACATTACATAGGATGAAGAAACAATACTCCGAGCCGCAGCTCCATACTAGTTAGACATTGAGAACTGATACTGTATACTCGTTGTTAAGGTGGGATTGGCGTGGGGGGTCCATGGGTGGCTTGACCATTTATTTAGATTCCTCATGTCTTACTCATTGTTAGAAAAATGTTTGGTCCAAATTGGATGTTGGGTACTATATTTATTGGATATTATATGAATCCTATTTTTCCCTTACCTTGCGCCCCCATCTTTAGTCCACTCAGCAGATCAATGCTCTCTGGTCCGTCTTCTATTGTCTCCTCTTTGACCAGCACCAGATCAGGCTTCCCATCCTCCATGTCTACTGACTGTAAGAGATACAGAGTAAGAGGATATGAGCACCCTGCTATGGAGCATCTTCTGATTGGGCAATAAGGTATTGCTATGATTACTATTCAAACATTTTAGTTGATTTGATACTATGCAAACATGTTAGATTAGATTATTTGTCACGCTTTCATGGTTTGATCATTCAAAGACATGGGCCGTGTCCGAAATACCCATACATGTGTCCTAAATAGTAGGCTGTTTAGTATGCGAAAGAAAGAATGTTTAATAGTATGCAACGTTTTGAAATTCTAGTATACCTTAAATGCCCGGATGTTATACTCTTTTCGGCTTTGACAACAGCTGATCAAACAGATATGGGGATGCTCAACCAAAATCAACTAATAACAGGAAACAACGCAGGCAAAACTGAACTTCTGCTCTGAGAGGCTCTCTGGATACAGGCCCTGACCTAATACCATTCAGACAGTAGTTCACAGTGGGCTCACCTCAGTGAGACAGTGTGTAGTCCTGTGCTGCTCAGCTGGTTCCTCTGTGGGTTCAGGAGGAGGTGTAGTCTGGTTTTCTTCTATGACCATGGTCCCCTCAGGGTTCCCCAGACCCTCCTCACACCCCTCCTCCTTCACCAGCAGCACCTCTGGACCCTCCTCCTCCTGGAAGAGACAGGTGATACATATTACACAGACATACACTCCCTAAGGTACGTACACACACAGATAATAAACACACTTTCAACATAGTGTGTTTACCCTTCCCCACTACGTTTGAGTCCTATACTGTAGTTACAGAATGACTTCATATAAGTCAGCTATGATAAGTAAAAAGTCATCATCAGACAAACCCGACTAAACTATTTTGACGTGTACAGTAGTTTATAATTTTTTTCCCCTACCAACCCTCCCCTAATTGGTGTAAACTAATGGACAACTTCCAGTTTATACAGCCTATATCAATTTTTACGGACACAGTATATTTTACATTACTTCTATTTTCCCTTTCTTTTTTCCTCCCAGCTTTCAACTTATTCCACATTTAGTTGTGTTACAGCCTGAATTCAAAATGAATTCGATTTTTTTCTCACCCATCTACTCACCCAATACCCTATAATGACAAAGTGAAAACATATTTTTAGAAATTTTAGCAAATGTATTGAAAATGAAATACAGAAATCTAATTTACATTAGTATTCACACCCAGCCTTCAGCTACCCTCAAGCCCTCCCATCTATCTCTGAAGACCATCCAGTTTTGATTTCGAATTGCCATATATTTCTCAACTGTGCTGTTATGTTTCACAACATTTCTGAACCTTTCTATTCTCATAGTTTCTACAGATTGTAAATTAAAGATAAACATTTTTGCTATGAGTACTATTATATTATTGATCGATTTCTTTGTATATGTCCATAAAAATTATGCTGATTCATGATTTCGACTGGCTGAGAAAAGCTGCCTGCCTGTCTGTCTCGTCCCGACATAATTTCAATATTGAAACAATGTTGCAAATGTCAGAAAGACAGACTGCAAGTTTTATACAAATCTCCACTGTTGAAAACCAATTGCTAGTCTAAAAGAAATGGGAGATAATGTCTAGATGCTTTTTACAGTGGAGATCAAGTTTATAAATTGCCTGGTTGGGCTGATGAGACAGTGGATTGCGCAGTGTGATGGAACAGAGTAAACAGGCATTTCAACGTCATAGCTTTAGCCTGTGGTAACTTCTGAAATAGACACCGGCTGGAATGCCGTTTTAACCAACCAGCGTCAAGGATTAGACCCTTGTATAAATTGTATATAACATTCTATTGGTTGCAAGAATTTTGTATAATAATTTAAATTTAAAAACTTGAAGTTTTGAATCCGCCATCATTTTGTGTGAGAGGTCCAATACTTTAATATTTAATCATTTCTTCCCTCCGAATTCATTATATAAATAGGCCCGTTCAATTTTGTTTGGCTTGCCGTTCCAAATAAATAGGGGTTTGTTAGTGTGTGTATGTGTAGGTACAGTGTATTCGGAAAGTATTCAGACCCCTTCCCTTTTTCCTTGTTACGTTACAGCCTTATTCTAAAATGGATTAAATAAAAAATGTTTCTCATAAATCTACACACAATACCCCATAATGACAATGCAAAAACAGGTTTTTAGACATTTTTGCAAATGTATTCAAAATAAAACAACTGAAATACATTATTTACATGTATTCAGACCCTTTGCTATGAGACTCGAAATTGAGCTCAGGTGCATCCTGTTTCCATTGATCATCCTTCAGATGTTTCTACAACTTGATTGGAGTCCACCTGTGGTAAATTCAATTGATTGGACATGATTTGGAAAGGCACACACCTGTCTATATAAGGTCCCACAGTTGACAGTGCATGTCAGAGCAAAAATCAAGCCATGAGGTCGAAGGAATTGTCTGTCTGATTGTGTCGAGGCACAGATCTGAGGAAAGGTACCAAAATATTTCTGCAGCATTGAAGGTCCCCAAGAACACAGTGGCCTCCATAATTCTTAAATGGAAGAAGTTGGAACCACCAAGACTCTCCCTAGAGCTGTTCGCCCGGCCAAACTGAGCAATCGGGGGAGAAGGGCCTTGGTCAGGGAGGTGACCAAGAACCTGATGGTCATTCTGACAGAGCTCCAGAGTTCCTCTGTGGAGTTGGAAGAACCTTCCAGAATCCCAACCATCTCTGCAGCACTCCACCAATCAGGCCTTTATGGTAGACTGGCCAGATGGAAACCACTCCTCAGTAAAAGGCACATGAACGCCCGCTTAGAGTTTGCCAAAAGGCACCTAAAGGACTCTCAGACCATGAGAAACAAGATTCTCTGGTCTGATGAAACCAAGATTGAACTCTTTGGCCTGAATGCCAAGCGTCACGTCTGGAGGAAATCTGGCACCATCCCACGGAGAAGCATGGTGATGGCAGCATCATGCTGTGGGGATGTTTTTCAGCGGCAGGAACTGGGAGACTAGTCAGGATCAAGGGAAAGATGAATGGAGCAAAGTACAGAGAGATCCTTGATGAAAACCTGCTCCAGAGTACTCAGGACCTCAGACTGGGGCGAATGTTCACCTTCCAACAGGACAACGACCCAAAGCACACAGCCAAGACAACGCAGGAGTGGCTTCGGGACAAGTCTCTGAATGTCCTTGAGTGGCCCAGCCAGAGCCCGGACTTGAACCCGATCGAACATCTCTGGAGAGACCTGAAAATAGCTGTGCAGCGACGCTCCCCATCCAACCTGACAGAGCTTGAGAGAATCTGCAGAAAATAATGGAAGAAACTCCCCAAATACAGGTGTGCCAAGCTTGTAGCGTCATACCCAAGAAGACTCAAGGCTGTAATCGCTGCCAACGGTGCTTCAGCAAAGTACTGAGTAAAGGGTTTGAATACTTATGTAAATGTGACATTTCAGTTTTTTATTTGTAATACACTGCTCAAAAAAATAAAGGGAACACTTAAACAACACAATGTAACTCCAAGTCAATCACACTTCTGTGAAATCAAACTGTCCACTTAGGAAGCAACACTGATTGACAATACATTTCACATGCTGTTGTGCAAATGGAATAGACAACAGGTGGAAATTATAGGCAATTAGCAAGACACCCCCAATAAAGGACTGGTTTTGAAGGTGGTGACCACAGACCACTTCTCAGTTCCTATTCTTCCTGGCTGATGTTTTGGTCACTTTTGAATGCTGGTGATGCTTTCACTCTAGTGGTAGCATGAGACGGAGTCTACAACCCACACAAGCGGCTCAGGTAGTGCAGCTCATCCAGGATGGCACATCAATGCGAGCTGTGGCAAGAAGGTTTGCTGTGTCTGTCAGCGTAGTGTCCAGAGCATGGAGGCGCTACCAGGAGACCGGCCAGTACATCAGGAGACGTGGAGGAGGCCGTAGGAGGGCAACAACCCAGCAGCACGACCACTACCTCCGCCTTTGTGCAAGGAGGAGCAGGAGCAGCACTGCCAGAGCCCTGCAAAATGACCTCCAGCAGGCCACAAATGTGCATGTGTCTGCTCAAACGGTCAGAAACAGACTCCATGAGGGTGGTATGAGGGCCCGACGTCCACAGGTGGGGGTTGTGCTTACAGCCCAACACCGTGCAGGACGTTTGGCATTTGCCAGAGAACACCAAGATTGGCAAATTCGCCACTGGCGCCCTGTGCTCTTCACAGATGAAAGCAGGTTCACACTGAGCACATGTGACAGATGTGACAGAGTCTGGAGACGCTGTGGAGAACGTTCTGCTGCCTGCAACATCCTCCAGCATGACCGGTTTGGCGGTGGGTCAGTCATGGTGTGGGGTGGCATTTCTTTGGGGGGGCCGCACAGCCCTCCATGTGCTCGCCAGAGGTAGCCTGACTGCCATTAGGTACCGAGATGAGATCCTCAGACCCCTTGTGAGACCATATGCTGGTGCAGTTGGCCCTGGGTTCCTCCTAATGCAAGACAATGCTAGACCTCATGTGGCTGGAGTGTGTCAGCAGTTCCTGCAAGAGGAAGGCATTGATGCTATAGACTGGCCCGCCCGTTCCCCAGACCTGAATCCAATTGAGCACATCATGTCTCGCTCCATCCACCAACGCCACGTTGCACCACAGACTGTCCAGGAGTTAGCGGATGCTTTAGTCCAGGTCTGGGAGGAGATCCCTCAGGAGACCATCCGCCACCTCATCAGGAGCATGCCCAGGCGTTGTAGGGAGGTCATACAGGCACGTGGAGGCCACACACACCACTGAGCCTCATTTTGACTTGTTTTAAGGACATTACATCAAAGTTGGATCAGCCTGTAGTGTGGTTTTCCATTTTAATTTTGAGGGTGACTCGAAATCCAGACCTCCATGGGTTGACAAATTTGATTTCCATTGATAATTTTTGTGTGATTTTGTTGTCAGCACATTCAACTATGTAAAGAAAAAAGTATTTAATAAGATTATTTCATTCATTCAGATCTAGGATGTGTTGTTTAAGTGTTCCCTTTATTTTTTTGAGCAGTGTACATTTGCAAAAATTTCTACAAACCTGTTTTTACTTTGTCATTATAGGAATAAGGCTGTAATGTAACAAAATGTGGAAAAAGTCAAGGGGTCTGACTACTTTCCGAATGCACTGTATATTTAGTAAGTGTATATTAGTTATAAAGTTGTGTGATGTATATGGCCAGATGTGATGTATATTAAAGGGAGTCTCAATGAAAGTCTTAGAATGAAAAGTCAAATGTGTTGTTTATTAAACATAAACACGTTTTAAATAGAACATATAAAAACCACACATCCACATGTCTCAACTTCAAATCTGCATGAACTTGATAAACTGCATTTATTTTGTCATTAAAAGTGTCTTGGGAAAAAAGAAAATAGTTGAATAGAATGAAATGGGCATTTGTGAACATTCTATAGCCAGCTTGATTCTGTTTAATTTGAGGGACCTAGGAATTTTGTTTTGAAGCTCATTTCCTGCAATTCTACTCATTACATCTTTTAGATAGGCTATTTAATTATAATAATAATGGATAAGGAAAATAAAGTCTAGACCCAATTTCCCCAAATGTTATTCCGCTACCAAATATGTTTTATTATGATAATTTATATGAACCCTCAATTTAATTATACATATACAATGTGTGACTCTCGCTATCAACTGATCGTTTCACTTTCTGTAAAAGAGAATAAGATGACTTCACAATTTCTTTGACTCCTACACTTTAGAATGTTATAGCTCAGCTTCTGAATGTCAGGCTTATACAGTGGGGAGAACAAGTATTTGATAACCTGCAAAATCGGCAGTGTTTCCTACTTACAAAGCATGTAGAGGTCTGTAATTTTTATCATAGGTACACTTCAACTGTGAGAGACGGAATCTAAAACAAAAATCCAGAAAATCACATTGTATGATTTTTAAGTAATTAATTTGCATTTTATTGCATAACATAAATATTTGATCACCTACCAACCAGTAAGAATTCCGGCTCTCACAGACCTGTTAGTTTTTCTTTAAGAAGCCCTCCTGTTCTCCACTCATTACCTGTATTAACTGCACCTGTTTGAACTCGTTACCTGTATAAAAGACACCTGTCCACACACTCAATCAAACAGACTCCAACCTCTCCACAATGGCCACGACCAGAGAGCTGTGTAAGGACATCAGGGATAAAATTGTAGACCTGCACAAGGCTGGGATGGGCTACAGGACAATAGGCAAGCAGCTTGGTGAGAAGGCAACAACTGTTGGCGCAATTATTAGAAAATGGAAGAAGTTCAAGATGACGGTCAATCACCCTCGGTCTGGGGCTCCATGCAAGATCTCACCTTGTGGGGCATCAATGATCATGAGGAAGGTGAGGGATCAGCCCAGAACTACACGGCAGGACCTGGTCAATGACCTGAAGAGAGCTGGGACCACAGTCTCAAAGAAAACCATTAGTAACACACTACGCCGTCATGGATTAAAATCCTGCAGTTCACGCAAGGTCCCCCTGCTCAAGCCAGCGCATGTCCAGGCCCGTCTGAAGTTTGCCAATGACCATCTGGATGATCCAGAGGAGGAATGGGAGAAGGTCATGTGGTCTGATGAGACAAAAATATAGCTTTTTGGTCTAAACTCCACTCGCCGTGTTTGGAGGAAGAAGAAGGATGAGTACAACCCCAAGAACACCATCCCAACCGTGAAGCATGGAGGTGGAAACATCATTCTTTGGGAATGCTTTTCTGCAAAGGGGACAGGACGACAGCACCGTATTGAGGGGAGGATGGATGGGGCCATGTATCGCGACATCTTGGCCAACAACCGCCTTCCATCAGTAAGAGCATTGAAGATGGGTCGTGGCTGGGTCTTCCGGCATGACAACGACCCGAAACACACAGCCAGGGCAACTAAGGAGTGGCTCCGTAAGAAGTGTATCAAATACTTGTTCTCCCCACTGTACATGCCTTATATATCCCACAATGTCTGGGCCTTGCACTTCAACGCTCTTAGTTGTTGCGTAAATTGACCAACTACTGCTGTTTACTTTGTGCATCTACGTAATCTCACTGAGTCTACCTTTAATGCAGGGTTTTACGTTAACGTCAGAAGCTATCGAGTGGAAGGGTTACTTTCTATTTTATAGAGCGGAATGGTTTTTCTGCTGGTGTATCCTGAGGTATCTCCTCTCTGAGAACCTCTTCCCACAGTGCGTACAGGCGAATGGCCTTTCTCCCGTGTGGACCTTCATGTGCATCTTCAGCTGGTGCTGACGGGAGAACCTCTTCTCACACTGGGGGCAGCTGTAGGGTTTCTCCCCTGTGTGGACCCTCTGGTGCCTCTTCAGGGTGCCAGCCTCAGCGAAACACATGTGACACTGGGTACAGCTGAAGGGTTTCACCCCTGTGTGGACCCTCTGGTGGATCTCCACCTTCTGGGGGCAGCTGAAGCCTTTGTTACAGAACATGCAGAGGAACCGCTTCTCTTTACTATTGCCAGATGTAGCTCCCCCTCTCCGATCCTGGGGTCTAGCCCTGTCGTTTGAGTTCAATACCTGATCGAAAAGGACGCGGCCGTGTGAATCGGAAGGCCCCATCGACGTGGACACTGGGTTGCGATCCCTGAATGCGTGTAAAGGGGAGTGGGTCGCAACATTTTGATTTGTCTCTATGATTTCCCCGTAATCTAACAAATCTCTGCCCTGTGAGTGTCCATCTCCTAGGTGACTATCTGGATTCCATTCGTCGCCCTCCAATTTCACAGTCACTTCATCTACAGCCAGAACCTCCCCTTTCTTATCTAGGCACCCTTCAGAGTATACACTACTACTGTACTGGTTCCAGTCCCCTCTAGACAGATCAGTCTGTGTCTCTAAACCCAAGGGCATGTTGCCAGGTTCCATCTCTGTAGCGTAAGAACAAGAAGGATCATCACCGCCAGTTTCTAACGCTTCACCATCCCCACAGGAATTAACCGTCCTCTGGCTCTGGTGAAATACCGGTAAATACTCTGAGCCGGGAGCAGGAGGACAGCCGAGTGGCCCCAGCCTCTTTGGATCTGATCTGTGGTCAGATCCTGTGTGTAAGAACATGTGTGTTACAGTTAAAGTCTTGGTGTCTGTCTTTGACTTGAGGACGGCGTTCGGCGTTCCACTGACCTCCGTGATACTGCATCGGGTCCTGGGCTGCGCTGGGGCAGTGGTGGGGTCCTCCATAGCTACAGGGGGCGCTCCAGCCAGTCCAGTCTGGATGTCACAGCTGTGCCGTGGGTCCTCCTTTCCTTCAGACCTCTCCAGCTTGACCTCAGGACCTGCAGCCTCTGCATCTGCAGACTGACACAAGAAGAGGGGAGGTTATTACCGGTACATTAGTAAAATTGGATAACAATATTGTAGGGAAGTCTCACAAGCTCCCCTATGGCAAGTGAATAGCTGAGGGGAGCCTTTCAGAAATAAACTGGACACATTTGATTTACAAAGTTTAAAAAAAATTATGCAACACTATTACACAAACCTCTATCACGATAATGTGCTGGGTTGAGGTTCCACTTCCCTCATCAAAAGTGATTGGTTGGTCATCTCTCCATCTATTGTGTCCTGCTGGTTTCACAAATAGGTTTTTAGGTTAGCTACTGTCTGCTCAACGGTATAGACCCCATTCTGTGTTTGCAAACATTGCTGCACCAGGGCTATGCGCAGAATTTGGTTCCAGAAGACGGGGAAGTTCTCATAGAACGTCAGCAACAACAAAAATTAAAACACATTACACATTACTTTTTGATTATAATTGGATTAAAGCTCGCATGAATGTCCTGCTAAATATAACGTTTGTGTCATCATCGCAAATCAACTGCATTATACTTTAAAATGATGGTTATTTCGGCTAACTTTGCTACAGTCTATGTCAATGAGCGTTAGCGTTCGAACTAACTGCTGTATCCAAAATAGTTATATATTTAAAAAAAAGACAACCAAATATAATCATAGTGACTGTTCAAGTAATAATCAAAACATTATACGCGTATGACAACCCAAAATTCTATGGCTCTGGTTACAACAACCTATGAATAGTTATTCGGGGCCCTGACTGACGACTGGGTGACCTGCTTTCATTCTGCAATCTGCATCCAAAAGTAGCGCGCATCTGGTTAGAATACCTGAACGATATTTTGTCTGTGCAAGATAGCTAGCTAAGTAATCAGGGAAATTACTGTATACTATCCAAAAACGGACCAAGACCCAATTCTGGGTAACACATCTGAACACATGTGCAGAGGGGAATAGGGAGACAGACCGCGCAGCCTCGGCCTTCTACAAATTGTACCTCTTGCCATTCCTCTGTATCGGTCGAGGATCTTGACACTACTAGGACGACTGGCAACTACGCGATCTCGCATTGTCCTCTCTGCGCGCTCCCGTGCCACCTTCAGTTCCAGTAGCTGTAGTTTCCTCCGCAATGACCTGTTTTCATTCTGGCTTTGAGACATTTCCAAACGAAACACTGCATAGTCGTTGTCTACGAGTTTACAAATATCTGCCACTGCTGCATTCGCTAGCACCTCCATAATGGAGGCTATTTGAGTGTGAAAAACCATACAGTTAGCCATTGTTAGCAGCTAGCTAGCGTTACCTAGATAACATATATCAATCAAGTCCTGTCTACAACGCGAATTAAAGACTACATGGGGTAAGAATGTGATGCTGTGCTGTTAAATTGTCCACATTTTGAGTTCCATTGTGTTGATAAACGTCTAAATAACAACAATAAAAAAACGCTAACGTGGAAATGTTTCTTGGTCATTGTTTACTTCCGTTTACACTGAAGAGAAAGGATGTTATTGGTAGGCGTCATAGCTCAAAGGGTTTGGCTAAATGAAGAGTATGCGCACTGTACTTTATTATAAAACATGTTTTACCTTTATTTTAACAGGGAGCCCTGCATCTTACAATTACACAACAAATTACACCAGAAAATAAAAATAGTAACAAATAAAATATGACTCATGAAAATTAATCACATTCCTCAGCAAATATGTCATCTCTCCAATAGTGTGTGATTCAGGGTGTTCCTGCATGTGGGCATTCCTGCATCTGCAGTGTTTTTCTAATAAATTATGATTATGATTTTTTCCCTTATCAATCTACACACAATACCCCATAATGACAAAACAAAAACGGGTACATTTATACAATTTAAAAAACGGAAATATCAAATTTACATAAGTATTCAGACCCTTTACTCAATACTTTGTTGAAGCACCTTTGGCAGCGATTACAGCCTCAAGTCTTCTTGGGTTTGACACTACAGGCTTGGCACACCTGTATTTGGGGAGTTTCTCCCATTCTTCTCTGCAGATCCTCTCAAGCTCTGTCAGGTTGGATGGGGAGCGTCGCTGCACAGCTATTTTCAGGTCTCTCCAGAGATGTTCGATCGGGTTCAAGTCCAGGCTCTGGCTGGGCCACTCAAGGACATTCAGAGACTTGTCCCGAAGCCACTCCTGCGTTGTCTTGGCTGTGTGCTTAGGGTCGTTGTCCTGTTGGAAGGTGAACCCTCGCCCCAGTCTGAGGTACTGAGCACTCTGGAGCAGGTTTTCATCAAGGATCTCTCTGTACTTTGCTCCGTTAATCTTTTCCTCAATCCTGACTAGTCTCCCAGTCCCTGTCACTGAACAACATCCCCACAGCATGATGCTGCCACCACCATGCTTCACCAGAGGGATGGTGCCAGGTTTCCTCCAGATGTGACGCTTGGCATTCAGGCCAAAGAGTTAAATCTTGGTTTCATCAAACCAGAGAAGCTTGTTTCTCATGGTCAGAGTCCTTTAGGTGCCTTTTGGCAAACTCCAAGCGGGCGTTCATGTGCCTTTTACTGAGGAGTGGCTTCCGTCTGGCCACTCTACCATAAAGGCCTGATTGGTGGAGTGCTGCAGAGATGGTTGTCCTTCTGGAAGGTTCTCCCATTGCCACAGAGGAACTCTCGAGCTCTGTCAGAGTGACCATCATGTTCTTGGTCACCTGCCTGACCAAGGCCCTTCTCCCCCGATTGCTCAGTTTGGCCAGGCGGCCAGTTCTAGGAAGAGTCTTGGTGGTTCCAACTTCTTCCATTTAAGAAGAATGAAGGCTACTGTGTTCTTGGGGACCTTCAAAGCTGTCTCTGAGAATTGTCCACAGGTGAACTCCAATCAACTTGTAGAAACATCTCAAGGATGATCAATGGAAACAGGATGCACCTGAGCTCAATTCCGAGTCTCACAGCAAAGGGTCTGAATACTTATGTAAATAAGGTATTTGTTTTACATTTTTAATAAATTAGCAAAAATGTCTAAAAACCTGTTTTCACTGTCATTATGGGGTATTGTGTGTAGATTGTTGAGTTTTTGTTTTAGAATAAGGCTGTAACGTGACAAAATGTGAAAAAAGTCAAGGGTTCTGAATACTCTCCGAATGCACTGTAAGCTACCACATACAGTGCCGTCAGAAATTATTCACACCACTTGACTTTTTCCATATTTTGTTGTGTTACAAAGTGGGATTAAAATGGATTTAATTGTCTTTTTTTTGTCAACGATCTACACAAAATACTCTGTAATGTCAAAGTGCAAGAAAAAGTCCAACGTTTGTATTTTAAAAAATCATGACAAATAAAACACAAATAAAACTGTATCTTAATTAGATAAGTATTCAACCCCCTGAGTCAATACATGCTGTGAACCTTTCTGGTAAGTCTCTATGAGTTTTCCACACTTGGATTGTGCAACATTTGCCCATTATTCTTTTAAAAATTCTTCAAGCTCTATCAAATTGGTTGTTGATCATTGCTAGACAACCATTTTCAGGTCTTGCCATAGATTTTCAAACAGATTTATGTCAAAACTGTACTTTCTGAATGCGAATATAAAAAACATCGGAGTTTAGGTGTTTTTAGATAATTTACTATAAAGGTAAATAAATAACATCATTTTTTATTTATTTTTTTCATTTTTTTTCAAGAGATGATTGAATAGTTTGACAACCCAGTTTGTAAGCTTTTAAATTATATCAATCTCAACTATTTTTTATTTTCCTGTGATGAAGACATGGATGTCTCATGGTATGGCTCAGATAGAGTTCAATGTGTCAAATCGGAGGGCCTGTTGTCTGGACCTATGGCAGTCTCTATGAGGGTGCCACAGGGTTCAATTCTTGGGCCGACTCTTTTCTCTGTGTATATCAATGATGTCGCTCTTGCTGCTGGTGATTCTCAGATCCACCTCTACGCAGACGACACAATTTTGTATACATCTGGCCCTTCATTGGACACTGTGTTAACAAACCTCCAAACGAGCTTCAATGCCATACAACACTCCTTCCGTAGCCTCCAACTGCTCTTAAACACAAGTAAATGCATGCTCTTCAAACGAACGCTGCTTGCACCCGCCCACCCGACTAGAATCACTACTCTCGGTGGGTCTGACTTAGAATATGTGGACAACTACAAATACCTAGGTGTCTGATTAGACCGTAAACTCTCCTTCCAGACTCACATTAAGCATCTCCAATCCAAAGTTAAATCTAGAATCGGCTTCCTCGTAAAACTGACTATCCTACCGATCCTTGACTTTGGCGATGTCATTTACAAAATAGCCTCCAACACTCTACTCAGCAAATTGGATGTAGTCTATCACAGTGCCATCCGTTTTGTCACCAAAGCCCCATATACTACCCACCACTGTGACCTGTACGCTCTTGTTGGCTGGTACTCACTACATATTTGTCGCCAAACCCACTGGCTCCAGGCCATCTATAAATCACTGCTAGGCAAATCCCCACCTTATCTTAGCTCATTGGTCACCATATCAACACCCACCCGTAGTATGCGCTCCAGCAGGTATATCTCACTGGTCATCCCCAAAGCCAACACCTTTGGCCGCCATTCCTTCCAGTTCTCTGCTGCCAATGACTGGAACAAACTGCAAAAATCTCTGAAGCTGGAGACTCTTATCTCCCTCACTAACTTTAAGCATCAGTTGTCAGAGCACCTTACCGACCACTGCACCTGTACACAGCCCATCTGAAATTAGCCCACCCAACTACCTCATCCCCATATTGTTATTTATTTAGCTCATTTGCACCCCAGTATCTCTATTTGCACATAATCTCTTGCACATCTATCATTCCAGTGTTAATACTAATTGTAATTATTTTGCACTATGGCCTATTTATTGCCTTACCTCCATAACTTGCTACATTTGCACACACTGTTTATATATTTTCTGTTGTATTTTTGACTTTATGTTTTGTTTTACCCCATATGTAACTCTGTGTTGTTGTTTTTATCGCACTGCTTTGCTTTATCTTGGCCAGGTCGCAGTTGTAAATGAGAACATGTTCTCAACTGGCTTACCTGGTTAAAAAAAGGTTAAATAAATAAATAAAATAAATGGTGGGGTATGCAAAACTTTGAGCACCTTTATCTCAAATCAAATCACATTTTATTCATCACATGCTTTGTAAACAACAGGTGTCGACTAACAGTGAAATACTTACCTACGGGCCCTTCCCAACAATACAGAGAGAAATAGACAAGGAATAGAAAGGTAAAACACGTAATATAAAAAATAATAATAGATACACAATGAGTAACGATAACTTGGCTATATACACAGGTACCAGTACCAAACCAATGTGCAGGGTTACGAGGTAATTGAGGTAGATATGTACATATAAGTAGGAATAAAGTGACAGATAGTAAACAGTAGCAGCAGCGTAAGTGATGAGTTAGTGCAGAAAAGAGCCAACGCAGATAATTAAATAGTGGTCCTCTGTAGCTCAGCTGGTAGAGCACAGCGCTTGTAACGCCAGGGTAGTGGGTTCGATCCCCGGGACCACCCATACACAAAAATGTATGCACGCATGACTGTAAGTCGCTTTGGATAAAAGCGTCTGCTAAATGGCATATTATTATATTATATTATTAACCAAATAGCTACCCGGACTAACTATTTAGCAGTGGTGGTGGTAGAAGCTGTTCAGGGTCCTGTTGGTTCCAGACTTGGTGCATCGGTACCGCTTGCCATGCCGTTGCAGAGAGAACCGTCTGTGACTTGGTTGACTGCAGTCTATTAAAAAATGTTGTGCCTTCCTCTGACACCGCCTGGTATAGAGCTCCTGGTTGGCAGGGAGCTCGGTTCCAGTGATGTACTGGGCCGTACGCACTACCCTCTGTAGCGCCTTGTGGTCGGATGCCAAGCAATTGCCATACCAAGCGGTGATGCAGCCAGTGAAGATGCCCTCAACCTTTTGAGGATCTGGGGGCCCATCCCAAATCTTTTCAGCCTCCTGAGGGGGGAGAGGCGTTGTCGTGCCCTCTTCAAGACTGTGTTGGTGTGTTTGGAACATGATAGATCCTTAGTGATGTGGACACCGAAGAACTTGAACCTCTCGACCTGCTCCACTTCAGCCCCGTCGATATGAATCGGGGCGTGCTCGCCCCTCTGTTTCCTGTAGTCCACGATCAGCTCCTTTGTCTTGCTGACGTTGAGGGAGAAGATGTTGACCTGGCACCACACTGCCAGGTCTCTGACATCCTCCCTATAGGCTGTCTCATCATCGTCGGTGATCAGGCCTACCACCATTGTGTCCTCTGCAAACTTAAGATGGTGTTGGAGTCCTGAGCAGCTATGCAGTCGTGGGTGAACAGGGAGTACAGAAGGGAACTAAGCATGCACACCTGAGGGCATGGCTGCCATGTTCGCGTTTTTCCCGCAAATAGGGCTACTTTGAAAACGATGCCGCAGGTGAAAATGTATTGGTTGCAGGTTTTTGGGCTACTTCTAAGTTGCACCACGGCCACCATGGCATTTTTCTTTAAAAAATAAATAATCTATTTCACTGTGACCTGCTGCTGCTGACTATCAGGCAGTGAGGCAGGCTGTTGCTGAGCGAGTGGTGGGGAGGGTCGGAGGGGTGTGTGTGTGTTGGGAAAGCACTGCAGCATGCAGCTTAGTTCACTATTGGCTGAGTCACATGAGTGAGTGGAGACAAAGCAGTATGAGCACGTTGTGACAACTTTTTACCAGTAGGTAGGCTATTTAACTTATTATGCACCAGTGGAAATTTGAAATGGAAGTTATGGAACTCCCTCGCGTGCTTCTGTTATAGGGAAAAGTCCTCAATGAAATTGACATTAAATGTGGAGAATGATACATTAGCATCTGTTGGCCATCAAGTTGGCTATTAATTTATATGCCATTATAGGCTACTGTAGGCTGCCATTTGATACAATAAATATGTTGAAATGACTATACAGTGGGGAAAAAAAGTATTTAGTCAGCCACCAATTGTGCAAGTTCTCCCACTTAAAAAGATGAGAGAGGCCTGTAATTTTCATCATAGGTACAACTATGACAGACAAAATTAGATTTTTTTTCTCCAGAAAATCACATTGTAGGATTTTTTATGAATTTATTTGCAAATTATGGTGGAAAATAAGTATCTGGTCAATAACAAAAGTTTCTCAATACTTTGTTATATACCCCTTGTTGGCAATGACACCGGTCAAACGTTTTCTGTAAGTCTTCACAAGGTTTTCACACACTGTTGCTGGTATTTTGGCCCATTCCTCCATGCAGATCTCCTCTAGAGCAGTGATGTTTTGGGGCTGTCACTGGGCAACACAGACTTTCAACTCCCTCCAAAGATTTTCTATGGGGTTGAGATCTGGAGACTGGCTAGGCCACACCAGGACCTTGAAATGCTTCTTTACGAAGCCACTCCTTCGTTGCCCGGGCGGTGTGTTTGGGATCATTGTCATGCTGAAAGACCCAGCCACGTTTCATCTTCAATGCCCTTGCTGATGGAAGGAGGTTTTCACTCAAAATCTCACGATACATGGCCTCATTCATTCTTTCCTTTACACGGATCAGTCGTCCTGGTCCCTTTGCAGAAAAACAGCCCCAAAGCATGATGTTTCCACCCCCATGCTTCACAGTAGGTATGGTGTCAATCTCGCAAATTGACCATTTATAACTGTTTGTAGTCTTAACATCTGGCACATAATAACGGCATAATTGGCAGAAAATAACCTAACATTTGTTTTTGAAAGTTTGTCCAAGTGTTTCTTGCTTAGAGATTTCGAGATCCTCTGTCCAACTTTCATCACTCAAACTCTCATGTCGGATTTATCAATAGTTATGCACAAAAGGGATTTACTTACAATTATAAACCGTGTTCGAGCCCTGAATACTGAACGGCTGAAAGCCGTGGTATATCACACCACATACCATGGGTGTGACAAAAAAGTACTTTTACGTTGGTAACCAGCTTATAAAAGCAATAAGGCACCCTGGGGGTTTCTGGTATATGGCTAATATACAGTAGCTTGCGAAAGTATTCACCCCCCTTGGCATTTTTCCTATTTTGTTGCCTTACAACCTGGAATTAAAATGGATATTTGGGGGGGTTTGTATAGTTTGATTTATACAACATGCCTACCACTTTGAAGATGCAAAATATTTTTTTGTGTGTGAAAGACAAAGAAACAGAAAACTTGAGCATGCATAACTATTCACCCCCCCAAAGTCAATACTTTGTAGAGCCACCTTTTGCAGCAATTACAGCTGCAAGTCTCTTGGGGAATGAAAAATGTATGCACTCACTAACTGTAAGTCGCTCTGGATAAGAGCGTCTGCTAAATGACTCAAATGTAAATGTAAAATGTATGTCTCTATAAGCTTGGAACATCTAGCCACTGGGACTTTTACCCATTCTTCAAGGCAAAACTGCTTCAGCTCCTTCAAGTTGGATGGGTTCCGCTGGTGTACAACAATCTTTAAGTCATACCACAGATTCTCAATTGGATTGAGGTCTGGGCTTTGACTAGGCCATTCCAAGACATTTAAAAAGTTTCCCCTTAAACCACTCAAGTGTTGCTTTAGCAGTATGCTTAGGGTCATTGTCCTGCTGGAAGGTGAACCTCCCTCCCAGTCTCAAATCACTGGAAGACTGAAACAGGTTTCTCTCAAGAATTTCCCTGTATTTAGCACCATCCATCATTCCTTCAATTCTGACCAGTTTCCCAGTCCCTGCCGATGAAAACATCCCCACAGCATGATACTGCCACCACCATGCTTCACTGTGGGGATGGTGTTCTCGGGGTGATGAGAGGTGTTGGGTTTACGCCAGACATAGCGTTTTCCTTGATGGCCAAAAAGCTCAATTTTAGTCTCATCTGACCAGAGTACCTTCTTCCATATGTTTGGGGAGTCTCCCACATGCCAAACGTGTTCGCTTATTTTTTTCTTTAAGCAATGGCTTTTTTCTGACCACTCTTCCGTAAAGCCCAACTCTGTGGAGTGTACAGCTTAAAGTGGTCCTATGGACAGATACTCCAATCTCCGCTGTGGAGCTTTGCAGCTCCTTCAGGGTTATCTTTGGTCTCTTTGTTGCCTCTCTGATTAATGCCCTCCTTGCATGGTCCGTGAGTTTTGGTGGGCGGCCCTCTCTTGGCAGGTTTGTTGTGGTGCCATATTCTTTCAATTTTTTAATAATGGATTTAATGGTGCTCCGTGGGATGTTCAGAGTTTTGGATATGTTTTTATACCCAACCCTGATCTGTACTTCTCCACAACTTTGTCCCTGACCTGTTTGGAGAGTTCCTTGGTCTTCATGGTGCCGCTTGCTTGGTGGTGCCCCTTGCTTAGTGGTGTTGCAGACTCTGGGGCCTTTCAGAACAGGTGTATATACAGTTGAAGTCGGAAGTTTACATACACTTAGGTTGGAGTCATTAAAACTCATTTCTCAACCACTCTACAAATTTCTTGTTAACAAACCATAGTTTTGGCAAGTCGGTTAGGACATCTACTTTGTGCATGACACAAGTAATTTTTCCAACAATTGTTTACAGACAGATTATTTAACTTCACTGTATCACAATTCTAGTGGGTCAGACGTTTTTCATACACTTAGTTGACTGTGCCTTTAAATAGCTTGGAAAATTCCATAAAATGATGTCATGTCTTTAGAAGCTTCTGATAGGCTAATTGACATAATTTGAGTCAATTGGAGGTGTACCTGTGGATATATTTCAAGACCTACCTTCAAACTCAGTGCCTCTTTGCTTGACATCATGGGAAAATAGAAAGAAATCAGCCAAGACCTCAGAAAAAAAATGGTAGACCTCCACAAGTCTGGTTCATCCTTGGGAGCAATTTCCAAACGCCTGAAGGTACCACGTTCATCTGTACAAACAATAGTACGCAAGTATAAACACCATGGGACCACACAGCCGTCATACCGCTCAGGAAGGAGACCCGTTCTGTCTCCTAGAGATGAATGTACTTTAGTGCGAAAAGTGCAAATCAATCCCAGAACAACAGCAAAGGACCTTGTGAAGATGCTGGAGGAAACAGGTACAAAAGTATCTATATCCACAGTAAAAGGAGTCCTATATCGACATAACCTGAAAGGCCGCTCAGCAAGGAAGAAGCCACTGCTCCAAAACCGCCATAAAAAAGCCAGACTATGGTTTGCAACTGCACATGGGGACATAGATCATACTTTTTGGAGAAATGTCCTCTGGTCTGATGAAACAGAAATAGAACTGTTTGGCCATAATGACCATCGTTATGTTTGGAGGAAAAAGGGGTAGGCTTGCAAGCCGAAGAACACAATCCCAACCGTGAAGCACGGGGGTGGCAGCATCATGCTGTGGGGGTGCTTTGCTGCAGGAGGGACTGATGCACTTCACAAAATAGATGGCATCATGAGGAAGGAAAATGATGTGGATATATTGAAGCATCATCTCAAGACATCGGTCAGGAAGTTAAAGCTTGGTCGCAAATGGGTCTTCCAAATGGACAATGACCCCAAGCATACTTCCAAAGTTGTGGCAAAATGGCTTAAGGACAACAAAGTCAAGGTATTGGAGTGGCCATCACAAAGCCCTGACCTCATTCCTATAGACAATTTGTGGGCAGAACTGAAAAAGCGTGTGCGAGCAAGGAGGCCTACAAACCTGACTCAGTTACACCAGCTCTGTCAGGAGGAATGGGCCAAAATTCACCCAACTTATTGTGGGAAGCTTGTGGAAGGCTACCCGAAACATTAAACAATTTAAAGGAAATGCTACCAAATACTAATTGAGTGTATGTAAACTTCTAACCCACTGGGAATGTGATGAAATAAATAAAAGCTGAAATAAATCATTCTCTGTACTATTATTCTGACATTTCACATTCTTAAAATAAAGTGGTGATTCTAACTGACCTAAGACAGGGAATTATTACTAGGATTAAATGTCAGGAATTGTGAAAAACTGAGTTTAAATGTATTTGGCTAAGGTGTATGTAAACTTCCGACTTCAACTGTATACTGAGATCATGTGACACTTTGAATGCACACAGGTGGACTTTATTTAACTATTTATGTGACTTCTGAAGGTAATTGGTTGCACCAGATCTTATTTAGGGGCTTCATAGCAAAGGGGGTGAATATAATTTATATGCACGCACCACTTTTCCGTTATGTATTTTTTAGAATGTTTTGAAACAAGTAATTTCTTTCATTTCACTTCACCTATTTGGACTATTTTGTGTATGCCCATTACATGAAATCCAAATAAAAATCCATTTAAATTATAGGTTGTAATGCAACAAAATAGGAAAAACGCCAAGGGGGATGAATACTTTTGCAAGACACTGTACCATGGCTAACGGCTGTATCCAGGCACTCCGCGTTGCGTCATGCTTAAGAACAGCCCTTAGCTGTGGTATATTGGCCATATACCATACCCTCTCGTGCTTTATTGGTTAATCATAGCAGTCAAACTAGTTAAATCGACATCCATTGATGGAAAATGATCTGGCAAGTTTAATAAGGGCAAATTATATTTTCTCTTGCGACATATTCAAATTAGTTTATTACGTCATGTCATAGTTCACAATCATTATTATTTTGATAAACCAAATGTAGCTTCTAACGTAGTTACAAGTTACATCGATATTCCTTCTTAATTGGCTTGAAAACATTATGGAGAAAAAAAAATATTGTATAAATGTGGCAACTCCTCTCTTGCTGTGGGAAATAAAAATGGGATGATGATGTTGATGTGAGCCATGACCAGCCTTTCAAAGCATTTCACAGCTACAGATGTGGGTGCTATGGGGCGATAGTCATTTAGATAGGTTATCTTGGCGCTCTTGGGCACAGGGACTATAGTGGTCTGCTTGAAACATGTAGGTATTACAGACTGGGTCAAGAAGAGGTTGAAAATGTCAGTGAAGACACTTGCCAGCTGGACAGCGCATGCTCTGACTACGTGTCCCGGTAATCCGTCTGGCCCATGTGAATGTCAACCTGTTTAAAGGTTTTACACACGTCAGCTACGGAGAGCGTGCTCACACAGTCATCCGGAACAGCTGGTGCTCTCGCATGGTTCACTGTTGGTTGCCTTGAAGCGAACATAGAAGGCATTTAGCTCGTCTGGTAAGCTCGTGTCACTGGGCAGCTCGCGGCATTGGTTTCCCTTTGTAGTCCGTGATAGTTTGCAAGCCCTGCCACATCCATGCGGATGTTGCCTGTAATCCATGGCTTCTGGTTGGGATATGTACATATGGTCACTGTGGGGACAATATCATCAATGCACTTATGACTGATGTGGTTACTCAATGCCATCGGATGAGTCCCAGAACAATATTCCAGTCTGTGCTAGCGAAACAGTCCTGTAGCTTAGCATCCACATCATCTGATCACTTCCGAATTTAGAGCGTCCTCGTACTTCCTGTTTGAGTTTTTGCTTGTAAGCAGGAATCAGGAGGATAGAGTTATGGTCAGATTTGCCAAATGGAGGACGAAAATGTGAGCATACCCAGATGCTCAATGGAGGGACTTAGAGTACTTTAAAAAATAAAATCTTACCCTAAGACACTTCGCATGATCACTATAATATGTCAGCTAAAGAATGGTTCCCAGATATCCCCTGTGTAAAACTCAAGCCACAGTGCTACGATTTCTCCCCATTGTGGACACTCTTATGTCTGGTAAGGTTAGTCAGGAAGGAGAAGCTCTTGTAACATAGTTTGCACTTGAAGGGCTTCTCCTTGGTGTGAACGGTCTGATGCATCTTCACATAATTCGCCTGAGCGAAGCGCTTCCCACATGTGGGGCAGGCGTACGGCTTGTCGGCATCCCCCCTAATGCTCTGCCTCCCACGCTGTGACCCAATAACACCAGAGGAAGTAGAAGCAGGAGCCACCACCCTCAGGTGGTTAGTCTTTGAGCTCCCTCCTTGACCTCTAGCCATTGTTTGGGTGTTGTTGGGATTGTGTGCTGTATTGGTAGGGTAACCATGAGGTAGCTGAGGAAGGCTAGACCCAGGTCCAGGCCCATGCCTTTTATGAACCCAGTCACTAGGCATTAGACGAGACCCGGAAAGAGAAGACAGACTTCCTGTTAGACTCCCACCAGGGGGCTCTCCCACCACTCTCTCTGAAGGCTGAAGCCCAGGGTGACTTGCTCTGTTCATCATGGATACTGTTTTGTTTGTATCATAGGAACAGGAGGGTCTACCTCTATCAGTCCCAGGCCCTGCTTCATCCCTGCACTGAGACTGTGAAGAAAAGGATCTGGGCTGCAGACTGGATCCCTGACTGGAGCCTCTGTCTCTCTTATGACCACCAGGACTGAGGTTGTTCAGTCCACCTGTCCACTGGTTGTGTTCTGTGTAGTTGTGGTGGTGGTGGAGTCTCTGTCCCTCGCGGTTCGGTCCTGGATCCGACTCAGGAAGGAAGAGCGATGGCTCCTGATCCATGGTCCCGATCCGGGGCCAGGGTTTGTGACCAGCCGCTTCAGAGGTCCACTCTCTCCCACCAGTAACACTGGATATCAGCAAGTCCTCATGGACTGCAGACTGTAAACACAAATGGAAGAGAAAATCATAAAGGTTTATATAAGAAACCTTTTGCTGTACACACAGAAACATGACATGATATTCTAAAATATTAACCACAGTCAATGGGGGTATGGGGGATATAATCGGGTTGGGTTGGGGGGGATATGGGGGATATAACTGGGTTGGGTTGGTGGATATAACCGGGTTGGGTTGGGGGATACTTTGGAAAAGGTTCAACATTACATGAAAACACTTTTCATCAGTGAAGCATTTTTACAGACACCATCACACCAACCATCACCATATCATCTACTCTGCCTCATCATACTCATTTTTTCCTCAGTTCACCTCATCCAGTTCCCTACTACATCCAAAACCAACAGAATTAACTACGAACTAACTAACTAGTATTACATTACATATCACTATACTCAGGATACACTATACTGGTGTATCCTGAGGTATCTCCTCTCTGAGAACCTCTTCCAGCAGTATGTACAGGCGAATGGCCTCACTCCCATGTGGACCATCAGGTGCATCTTCATGTGGGATGAGTCGGAGAAACAAGCCCAGCCGAGGTGGCAGCCAAACTATTTCTCCCCCGAGTGCATCCTCTGGTGGATCTCCACCTGTTTGGGGAAACTGAAGGCTTTCCCACAGAACGAACACGGGAAGCACTTCTCTTCGCCACCGGATCTGCTGATAGCGTCACTACTACTGTCATTTGTGAATGGGCTTGTGTAGCCACTTAGTGTTGAGGCACTGGCATTGTCTGAGGTCTGGTTTAACATAAGGAGATTGTGAGGAGGACGAAGGCCAGGGAGTGTCTGTGTTGTCGTAGGGTCCATGTTCCAGTTGATAGATCCTATAGAAGGCAGGCTGAAGGCAGCACCTGTTAGGGGGTTAACCTGAGGCGCCATCAGTCTCTCTGAATCACAACTATAGGAGCAGGATGGAGCATTGCTAGTCTGTGTCTGTTCTCTCCCGCCACATATGGACACCTCCCTGTCTCCGCAGACCAAATCTACGCCTTGGCCTGGTCTCAGCCAGTTTGCTGTCATGGAGACTAAGATCGGATGTTGTTTTGTGTTTGACTGTCTGTTTCTGTTTGTGGTTAACAGTATTGTACTGCAGCGCAGAGTTGAGGACGCTGTCCCATCCACTGACCTCCACTATGTCGCCTCTGGTTCTGCCCTGCTCAGTGATGTTGTCCCCTGGGCCCTTGGTTGCACCCGTCTGGGTCTGGGAATCCAAGATGGCCGCCCAGTCTCCTCTGTTTGCCTCCAGCCAGCCACCTGCAGGAAGACGTTACAAAATAGACTTTACAAACATGGCAGAGAAGTTTTCTGAGTCAATTACCTGGTCAAGTTCATACATTATAATGTGTGTTTTGGTATGTAAACATAAGTTGTATTGATTACATTTTATCAATGAAGAAAATTAAGAATGAATAATAGCCAGGCGCATCACTATTCCCATTGTAGATCTATTACTGTATTACATTTTAGTCATTTAGCAGACGCTCTTATCCAGAGCGACTTACAGTTAGTGAGTGCATACATTTTCATACTGGCCCCCCGTGGGAATCGAACCCACAACCCTGGCATTGCAAGCGCCATGCTCTACCAACTGAGCTACACAGGGTTGTATGTAGGCTATATGTATTTCTCCCTTACCTTGCTCCCCCATCTTTAGTCCACTCAGCAGGTCAATGCTCTCTAGTCCGTCCTTTATTGTCTCTTCTTTGACCAGCAGCAGATCAGGCTTCCCATCCTCCATGTCTACTGACTGTAAGAGATACAGAGTGAGAGGATGTTGGATCAAGAAATCTCATATGAGCACCCTGCTATGGAGCATCTTCTGATTGGGCAAAGAAGGATTGCTATTAGTACTATGCAAACATGTTAGTTAATTTGATACTATGGGAGTTTCATCTGGGTGGACTGAGCCCTGCAAACACTGCTCACCCCGTTCCCATCCCAGCCCTTGCATCCAGCGACTTGAAGGAGATCTGTCGAATTCTCAGTCTGCTCTGCTCTCACGTGGTTGGCCAGGGACCTGGTAAAGTCTCAGCTTACTCAACAAATTGCTGCAGATTACCCTATGCCTGTTAGCTCTTATGTGAATGAGCTGAATACCCCCTCTGACTTTAAATCTCGTAGGGGGCTAATGCACCTAAATGTGCGTAGTATGATTTTAAAAATGGACACAATTGACATTTGGGTTCAGAACTAGTATCCTGACATTCTGGTTCTCTCGGAAACATGGTTAAATGGTTCTGTCTCTGATAAAGACATTGAAGTAAATTATTATAATGTATTTAGATGTGACAGATTACAGAAAGGGGGAGGAGTGGCCATATACAGTGCCTTCAGAAAGTATTCTTATTCCACATTTTGTTGCGTTTCAGCCTGCATTCAAAATGGAGTAAATAGATTTTTTTCTCACAATACCCCATAATGACAAAGTGAAAACATGTTTTTAGAAATGTTTGCAAATGTATTGAAAATAAAATACAGAAATATCTACTTGACATAAGTATTCCCACCCGAGTCAATATTTAGTAGAAGCACCTTTGGCAGCGATTACAGCTCTGAATCTTTCTGGTTAAGTCTCTAAGAACTTTCCACACCTGGATTGTGCAACATTTGCCCATTATTCTTTTCAAAATTCTACAAGCTCTGTCAAATTGGTTGTTGATCATTGTTAGACAATCATTTTCTGGTATTGACATATATTTTCAAGTAGATTGGTCAAAACTGTAACTTGGCCACTCAGGAACATTCACTGTCTTCTTGTTAAGCAACTCCAGTGTAGATTTGGCCTTGTGTTTCAGGTTATTGTCCTGCTGAAAGGTAAATTAATCTCCCAGTGTCTGGTGGAAAGCAGACTGAACAAGGTTTTCTTCTAGGATTTTAGCTTCATTCTGTTTTATTTTTATCCTGATAAAATCCCCAGTCCTTGCCAATTACAAGCATACCCATAACATGATGCTGCCACCACTATGCTTGAAAATATGAAGAGTGGTACTCAGTAATGTGTCGTATTGGATTTGCCCCAAACATAACAATTTGTATTCAGGACAAAAACTGAATTGCTTTGCCACATTTTTCTAATTTCTAAAAACCTGTTTTTGCTTCGTCATTATGGGGAATTGTGTGTAGATTGATGAGGGGAAAAAACAATTTAATCAGTTTTAGAATAAGGCTATAACGTAACAAAATGTGCAAAAAGTCAAGGGGTCTGAATACTTTCACGAATGCGTTGAGTTTAATCTGACTCAATTGATCTCAAAACCCACACAGCTAAATGTCTTACTAATAACCCCCATAAATATTTGTCTAGTGGAGTATTTGCATATGATCTCAGTGATAATTGTCCCATAGTATGTATTAGAGATACCAAACAGCAAAAATACTCACCCTTGTTTAATTAAAAATATACATTTTTAAAAATTCTCTCCTCAAGGGTTTTTACATGACATGCTCTACTCTGATTTAGCCACTGTCTCCTGTATTCCTGACCCTGAGTTGGCTCTAGAAAATGTATACTCCATATGTATTCCTCTGGCAGATAAACACGCCCCTTTTAAACAATTCAGAGTCAAAGATAGATCTAACCCCTGGTTTTCTTCGGAGCTATCTGAGCTCCTTCAGATGAGAAATCAGGCCTGGTCCAAAGCAAGGAAAACTGACTCTGTAGTGGACTGGCACTCTTTCAGACAACTGAGAAACAGATGCGCTATTTTCATTAAGAAAGCTAAATCAAGCTACTTTGAAAGCTCCATCTCTGACTGCTGGTGATTTTGAAAACAGTAAATGCACTGAAGCATAGACATTCCTCTTCTTCCCTGCCTAAGCAAGTTCTGTCTGACTCTGGCATTATAACTGAGAAGAATATGAGAAGTGATGCTTTTAATCATCATTTTACCTCGGCAGGCTTTTTATTTGAGAGAAACTGTGGTTTAATTGACACTGGTCAGTCAATCGACTGCTCTTCCCTCTGCCAGCCTCTAGCTGACTCGACGGTTAACCAGTCAACTTCTAGTGAATCTTTGTTTTCATTTCATCAATTTACTACATGTTATGTACTAGATTCCTTTTAACCTCTACGGGATCGGTGTCTCGTATACGGGACGGTTGAGCTAACGAGCTAATGTGATTAACATGACTGTTGTAAGTAACAGCAAACTTTCCAGGACATAGACATGTCTTATATGGGCAGAAAGCTTAAATTATTGTTAATCTAACTGCACTGTCCAATTTACAGTAGCTATTACAGTGAAAAAAATACCATGCTATTGTTTGAGGAGAGTGCAAAACAACAAAAAACGTATCACGGCAACTGGTTTGATACATTCACCTAAGGGTCCCAGAGATAAAATGTAGCATAGTTTTGTTTGATAAAATCAATTTTTATATTCAAATGTAGGAACTGGGTTCTACAGTTTGAACCCCGGCCATCTAGATGTGTGAAAGTTAGTGCATAAGCTAATGTTCCATCATGTATGACATTCCTGGGAGTGTGTCAACTTACATTTTGTATTACCATATAATTTTTGTATGTTCTCTATAGTTATGTACTTGAAAATGTATCAATTGACCAATTCGGCACATTTGGGCAGACATGATAATAGTCCAGTATTGCAACGCTTCACTGGATCAATCTGAAACTTTGCACACACACTGCTGCCATCTAGTGGCCAAAATCTAAATTGCGCCTAAACGGCAATATTATATTGTGGCCTTTCTCCTACATTTCAGAGATGATGGAACAAGAAAAAAAAAACTCATGTTTTTTTGTTTGTAT
The DNA here is from genome assembly GCF_020615455.1 of Coregonus clupeaformis. Classification (NCBI taxonomy): domain Eukaryota; kingdom Metazoa; phylum Chordata; class Actinopteri; order Salmoniformes; family Salmonidae; genus Coregonus; species Coregonus clupeaformis. The sequence continues at coordinate 137,461 of NW_025534512.1, read as the reverse complement.
TATCTTTTACCAGATCTAATGTGTTATATTCTCCTACATTAATTTCACATTTCCACAAACTTCAAAGTGTTTCCTTTCAAATGGTATCAAGAATATGCATATCCTTGCTTCAGGTCCTGAGCTACAGGCAGTTAGATTTGGGTATGTCATTTTAGGCGAAAATTTAAAAAAAGTGTCCGATCCTTAAGAAGTTAAAGGGACATATTCATAATCTCCAGCACCACCATCAACATCAACATACACTACATGACCAAAAGTATGTGGACACCTGCTCGTCGAACATCTAATTCCAAAATCATGGGCATTAATATGGAGTTGGTCCCCCTTTGCTGCTATAACAGCCTCCACTCTTCTGGAAAGGCTTTCCACTAGATGTTGGAACATTGCTGCGGGGACTTGCTTCCATTCAGCTACAAGAGCATTAGTGAGGTCGGGCACTGATGTTGGGCGATTAGGCCTGGCTCGTAGTCGGCATTCCAATTCATCCCAAAGATGTTCGATGGGGTTGAGATCAGGGCTCTGTGCAGGCCAGTCAAGTTCTTCCACACCGATCTCAACAAAACCCTTTCTGTATGGACCTCTCTTTGTGCATGGGGGCATTGTCATGCTAAAACAGGAAAGGGCCTTCCCCAAACTGTTGCTACATAGTTGGAAGCACAGAATCGTCTAGAATGTCATTGTATGCTGTAGGATTAAGATTTCCCTTCACTGGTACTAAGGGGCCTAGCCCGAACCATGAAAAACAGCCCCAGACCATTATTCTTCTTCCGCCAAACTTTACCATTGGTACTATGCATTGGGCAGATAGCGTTCTCCTGGCATCTGCAAAACCCAGAGTCGTCCATCAGACTGCCAGATGGTGAAGTGTGATTCATCACGCCAGAGAACACGTTTCCACTGCTCCAGAATGCAATGGCGGGAAGTTTTACACCACTCCAGCCGACGCTTGGCATTGCCATGGTGATCTTAGGCTTGTGTGCGGCTGCTCGGTCATGAAGCTCCCGACGAACAATTATTGTGCTGACGTTGCTTCCAGAGGCAGTTAGGAAGTCGGTAGTGAGTGTTGCAACCGAGGACTGACACGTTATGCGCTTCAGCACTCGGCGGTCACGTTCTGTGAGCTTGTGTGGCCTACCACTTCTAGTCTGAGTACTGAATACTGCCAAATTCTCTAAAACGACGTTGGAGGCGGCTTATGGTCAAAAAATTAACATGAAATTCTCTGGCAACAGCTCTGTTGAACATTCCTGCAGTCAGCATGCCAATTGTAAGCTCTCTCAAAACTTGAGACATCTGTGGCATTGTGTTGTTTGACAAAACTACACATTTTAGAGTGGTTCCCAACACAAGTTGTACCTGTGTAATGATCATGCTGTTTAATCAGCTTCTTGATATGCCACACCTGTCAGGTGGATGGATTATCTTGGCAAAGGAGAAATTCTCACTAACAGGGATGTAAACAAATTTGTGCACAACATTTGAGAGAAATAAGCTTTTGTGCATATGGAACATTTCTGGGATCTTTTATTTCAGCTCATGAAAAATGGGACCAACACTTTACATGTTCGTTTATATTTTAGTTCAGTATAACTGTTTTAAAAATTTATTGGCAGATAGAATTCAATGTGTATCTACTGATGGTGTTAAATCCTGTTTTCTGGACATAACAAAAGGTATCCCGCAGGGGTCAATTCTGGGTCCTGTACCTTTTACTGTTTACATTAACAATATTGTTGCAGTTTACAAAAAAATTGTAACCTGCACTTGCATGCCGATGATACTGTTGTGTATGCTATTACCCCCATGATTCACCAGGCTTTATCTGATCTACAGTCTGCCTTCATCGTATTACAGAAAAACTTTATTGACCTGAAATTAGTATTGAATGCAGATCAAACTAAGCATATGTTGTTCTCTAGAGCGCATAAAAATAACTCTGATGATTTAAGCATATGTACTTTGGATGGTGTCCATATTGAACGTGTCCCTGCTTACAAATGTCTGGGCATCTGGAGAGATGAAAATCTGTCTTTTAAAAAGAATATGGATGAGTTATTTAAGATGAGAATAAAAATAGGCTTATTCTATAGAAATAGGTCATGCCTCTCACTAAATAGTAGACAGCAAATTATTCAGTCTATGGCGACATCATCTATATGAACGCAGCTGCCACTTCATTAAAGCCGTTAGATGCTATTATCATTATTGGCGACAGTTTTAGTACTCATCAATGCATTCTCTACCAGAAAGTTGGTTGGCCCTCTTTGATGTCACGTAGGTTGATACATTGCTATATTTTCATTTATAAAGCCCCTTTACAAAAACTCCCACTGTACCTAACATTATTACTAAACTTTAGACTTATGAGTTACCACACCCGGTGTCAGGGTTGGCTAACTCAGGAAATTCATTTGGTCTCTACTAAGTTAGGTTCATCAGCTTTTAGTTTTCTTGCACCTTATTTGTGGAACAATCTTCAAAATGTTCTTACATTTGATGTTTTGGTGCCTCTAGGGCAATTCAGAAGGATGATTGAGGACCTTAATCCTGATGAATGTGTTTGTATTTTATGACTGTTTTTCTTTCTAGTTGCATTTTGTATTTATATTTTGATGTGTGTATTTTCTCACATTTCTGTAATTCAGGGCTCATCTGTAAAAGAGACCTTGGTCTCAGTATGACTCCCTGATTAAATAAAGGCGAAATAAAAAACGTGTTTGTTAATTTGATTACTTGACACTAATGGTTTCATCATTAAAAGGCATGGTCCCACAGTTAAGACAAAATTAAATCCACAAAGCAAAGGTCCTCCACCTGTCTACATAGTCTTATTCATTATGATCTAACAGGCTAAACTGATCATAGATCAGCACTCCTACTCTGAGAGGCTTTGTGGATACGGGCCCTGACCTAATACCATTCAGACAGTAGTTCACAGTGGGCTCACCTCAGTGAGACTGTGTGTGGTCCTGTGCTGCTCAGCTGGTTCCTCTGTGGGTTCAGGAGGAGGTGTAGTCTGGTTGTCCTCCATGACCATGGTCCCCTCAGGGTTCCCAAGACCCTCCTCACACCCCTCCTCCTTCACCAGCAGCACCTCTGGATCCTCCTCCTCCTGGAAGAGAGGTGATACAGATTAAACAGACATCCACTCCATCAGATATGTACTGTACACACGCACAAACAGATAATAAGAACGAATCCGTTGGACGGGCAACGTAGGGGGGCATGTTTTTTTTCAAGACCTCCTATGTGGATATATGTATAAACATTTTTAATTATAATAATTAAAGTGTTCAATCAATTGTATTTGTGGAGTGGCTTTGTTACAACTATGAACCCGGTATATTTATAACAACTAAATAACACCAAGACTCTGGCTCTATGCACGTTTATATATGAGCTCAGTGGTTGTTCATTTGGCTCAGGATTGTGTTAAGCCGGTGTATTTCATTTGGTGGTGTTGGGTATGGGTGAGTTTCATTTGTTTGTGTTCATTTGGTGATTGGTCGATGACTCCCAATCGAGGTAACGAGTGTCAGCTGTCGGCTCGTTATCTCTGATTGGGAGCCATATATATTCTGTGTGTTTTCTCCTTTGTGTGTGGGTTATTGTTTCCGTGTTGCTGTTAGTTTGTATCAGTATTTTGAACTTCACTATCGTCGTTTTGTTGTTTTCTTCGTGGTTGCTTTAAATAATAAAGTCATCATGTTCACTCGCACGCGCTGCGCATTGGTCCGCTCCTTTTGACGATCGTGACAGAATAACCCACCACAAAAGGACCAAGCAGCGTAACAAGCGGCAACAGGACCTCACACAGGGACCCTAAGGTCGGGACATGGGAAGAGTTATTGGATGGAAAGGGTCCTTGGGCACAACCGGGGAGAATATCGCCTCCCGTGAAGAGCTGGAGGCAGCCAAAGCCGAGAGGAGGTGGTGACGAGGAGGCAGCGCGCAGGCGAGGCTGGAAGCCCGTGGAAGAGAGGCAACCCCAAGAAATTTTTTGGGGGGGCACATGGCTTAGGCGACTGGGCAGCAGGAGGCTGCCACAAGGAGAGCAAGGAGAAGAAGGCTAACGGAGGCTGACCAAGGGGCATTGGGTAGAAGCAGGGAGGAAAGTGTGTGGCTACGGCGTGAGGGACTGATGTGTGTTGCCAGTCCGGTCCGGCCCGTTCCTGATCCTCGGTTGAGGCCAGTGGTGTGTGTTCCCGTACGGACCGGCCTGTTCCGTACTCAAGCACCAGGTCTACGGTGCGCGTCGCCAGCCCAGCCCGGCCTGTTCCTACTCCACGCACCAGGGATACGGTGCGCTCGCCAGCCCGGCCCGGCCTGTTCCGGCCACTCGCACCAGGGATACGGTGCGCGTCGCCAGCCCAGCCCGGCCTGTTCCTGCTCTCCGCACTAGGCGTGAGTGAGTCCCCAGGGTCCAGCATGCCCTGTTCCGGCTCCCCGCACTAGCCCTGAGATGCGTGTCCTCAGCCCGGTACCTCCAGTTCCGGCACCACGCATCAGGCCTACGGTGCGTCCCCAGGGCCAAGCATGCCCTGTTGCTGCTTCCCGCACTAGCCCTGAGATGCGTGTCCTCAGCCCGGTACCTCCAGTTCCGGCACCACGCATCAGGCCTACGGTGCGTCCCCAGGGTCAAGCATGCCCTGTTGCTTCTCCCCGCACTAGCCCTGAGATGCGTGTCCTCAGCCCGGTACCTCCAGTTCCGGCACCACGCACCAGGCCTACGGTGCGCCTCAGACGGCCAGAGTCTGCCGTCTGCCCAACGGGCCTGAACTGTCCGTCTGCCCAACGCCGTCTGAACTGCCCGTCTCCCACCGGGCGCCTGAACTGCCCGTCTGCCCAACGCCGTCTGAACTGCCCGTCTGCCCAACGCGGGCCTGAACTGCCCGGTCTGCCCAACGCCGTCTGAACTACCCGTCTGTACTGAGCCTGCAAAGCCGCCCGTCTGCCATGAGCCTTCGCCCGCCAGACAGGATCAGCCAGAGCCTTCCGCCAGACAGGATCAGCCAGAGCCTTCCGCCAGAAATATCATTACAAGCGCCAAGTGTGCTTGATAATAGTGAAAATCATCACAAAAGCAATAATGGCATAATTAATATAAGTGTTGATATGACACCAGTCCAAAAGTTAATTATCAGTTGGAACATGTCCATCTCACATAGCCTAAACAACGAAAGTGTGTTGCTGAATTTGTTTTCTTGCTTGAGATGTAGGGCCTGCTCTCGCAGTGATGACATTTTGTGCTGATAATGGCCCATAGAATTCTCACCGGCTTGTTCTATTCCGAACGGTGCCCTCCTCTCTCCTGTCTCACCGTTTCATTTGGTGGTGGCGCTGGCACCTGCTCAGCGTGCACAATTATGTTTTGCGCTTGGGAGTAGATTCAGGTTGAGGCTTAGAATCAGAAGAATACTCATCAGAGATGTCATCATGATTCACTCTTCCCCACCATCTGAGTTGGTTTCATTCAGATTTTGTAGCAACGGTAACAAGTGCATCCATTTGTCTTGGTCTTCTTGCCATTGTAAATTACGCACGCTCTCACTGTGTACTCCAAGTAGGCCAGAATAGATTGACAGAGTGAGTATATACAGTGGGGAAAAAAAGTATTTAGTCAGCCACCAATTGTGCAAGTTCTCCCACTTAAAAAGATGAGAGAGGCCGGTAATTTTCATCATAGGTACACGTCAACTATGACAGACAAAATGAGGAAAAAAAATCCAGAAAATCACATTGTAGGATTTTTAATGAATTTATTTGCAAATTATGGTGGAAAATAAGTATTTGGTCAATAACAAAAGTTTCTCAATACTTTGTTATATACCCTTTGTTGGCAATGACACAGGTCAAACGTTTTCTGTAAGTCTTCACAAGGTTTTCACACACTTTTGCTGGTATTTTGGCCCATTCCTCCATGCAGATCTCCTCCAGAGCAGTGATGTTTTGGGGCTGTCGCTGGGCAACACGGACTTTCAACTCCCTCCAAATTTTTTCTATGGGGTTGAGATCTGGAGACTGGCTAGGCCACTCCAGGACCTTGAAATGCTTCTTACGAAGCCACTCCTTCGTTGCCCGGGCGGTGTGTTTGGGATCATTGTCATGCTGAAAGACCCAGCCACGTTTCATCTTCAATGCCCTTGCTGATGGAAGGAGGTTTTCACTCATAATCTCAAGATACATGGCCCCATTCATTCTTTCCTTTACACGGATCAGTCGTCCTGGTCCCTTTGCAGAAAAACAGCCCCAAAGCATGATGTTTCCACCCCCATGCTTCACAGTAGGTATGGTGTTCTTTGGATGCAACTCAGCATTCTTTGTCCTCCAAACACAACGAGTTGAGTTTTTACCAAAAAATTCTATTTTGGTTTCATCTGACCATATGACATTCTCCCAATCCTCTTCTGGATCATCCAAATGCACTCTAGCAAACTTCAGACGGGCCTGGACATGTACTGGCTTAAGCAGGGGGACACGTCTGGCACTGCAGGATTTGAGTCCCTGGCGGCGTAGTGTGTTACTGATGGTAGGCTTTGTTACTTTGGTCCCAGCTCTCTGCAGGTCATTCACTAGGTCCCCCCGTGTGGTTCTGGGATTTTTGCTCACCGTTCTTGTGATCATTTTGACCCCACGGGGTGAGATCTTGCGTGGAGCCCCAGATCGAGGGAGATTATCAGTGGTCTTGTATGTCTTCCATTTCCTAATAATTGCTCCCACAGTTGATTTCTTCAAACCAAGCTGCTTACCTATTGCAGATTCAGTCTTCCCAGCCTGGTGCAGGACTACAATTTTGTTTCTGGTGTCCTTTGACAGCTCTTTGGTCTTGGCCATAGTGGAGTTTGGAGTGTGACTGTTTGAGGTTGTGGACAGGTGTCTTTTATACTGATAACAAGTTCAAACAGGTGCCATTAATACAGGTAACGAGTGGAGGACAGAGGAGCCTCTTAAAGAAGAAGTTACAGGTCTGTGAGAGCCAGAAATCTTGCTTGTTTGTAGGTGACCAAATACTTATTTTCCACCATAATTTGCAAATAAATTCATAAAAAATCCTACAATGTGATTTTCTGGAAAATTTTTCTCTCAATTTGTCTGTCATAGTTGACGTGTACCTATGATGAAAATTACAGGCCTCTCTCATCTTTTTAAGTGGGAGAACTTGCACAATTGGTGGCTGACTAAATACTTTTTTTCTCCACTGTACCATTTTTAGATTATAATTAGAATAGATCAATACAATAGAATGGCCCGCCCTGTTCTTTATTCACAATTGGTGATAGCATAATTATGCATTGTTCGCTTCCCCTTGCGCATCAACTCATCCATTCTCCCTCATCATACTTTAGCCTACTTAATTTATTTAATCTGTTATTATATGTGTGAAATTCGTTTCAGTATAGTTTAGGTTCAGCTTCGAGGCAATTATCGGGGTGATTATCAACTGGGCACGGCATCTTCAACTATCGGGAGAAGGTGGGGAGCAGGCCCTACCCTCAGGAGGAGGGGCAACGAGGAAAACCAAAATGATATGCCCTCCTAAAACGGTCTATAACACCAGTTCTGTTTGTGATATTAAGATTCTGACAAGGACAGTGTGTATTATGGACTTATTTAGGAAAAGTCAAGGACGGAGGGGGCCTGACTTTAAAAATAGCAGAGTAGACTAATGTATTTTTTAAATTCTTGAGCAGTCCAAATGACTGCTTTAGCGCTTCTATTGTGGGTTTTATAGTAATGACATGTAATTTAACTGTAAAAATGTATTTGTCTACCTTATGTGGCATGAACGCAACACGTCATGATGTTTTCATCCGATTGTAAATCAAATCACTTTAAAAAGTAGGTTACCTTCGCACGTTAGTCCAAAATAGCATCCGAACGACTTACATTTCTGTCTTACAATATGTAGCCCATTTGTCTGATGTGGTCAAAAAAGAGAATGTCTTGCCATACTCTTGGGCTATACATACTGAGACAGAGGGGGGCTGTTTTGGTTGCTCGGATGCTTTATCTGACAATGATGGGTCTTTCTGTCTGCGCGCGTCTCGGCCAAATAAATTATAAATATATTTGGACGGGTATGGAGATACAGTATGGCGGGCCAGGCCCCCTAAGGCCCGCCCATAATGCCGGCCCTGTAATAAACACACTTTCAACATGGAGTGTTTACCCATCCCCGCTACAGCTATAAAGCGCTGCTGGGTATATGCAGAATAGGGTGAGATCAGATGTGATGTATACTAAAGAGTCTCAATGAAAGTCTTAGAATGAAAAGTCCCATTGTGTTTATTAAACATAAACAAGTGTTAAATACACCATATGAAAACCACACATACACGTCTCTGCGTGCCTGGCAGACATCTCAGCTTGGATGTTGGCCCACCACCTCAAGCTCAACAAGACAAAGCCGCGGCTCCACGGTGTCCCCCTCCCAGAGTGCAAAGAACATCAAAGCAGTGACTCGCTCCTGCAGGTTCATGCTCTACAACAGGGGTGTTGAGTGTGACACGTGCTCTATAACATCCATAGAGTACGACCCTTCCTCACACAGGAAGCGGCGCAGGTCCTAATCCCTGCGCTTGTCACCTCCCATCTAGACTACTGCAACTCTCTGTTGGCTGGGCTCCCTGCTTGTGCCATCAAACCCCTGCAACTTATCCAGAACGCCGCAGCCCGCCGTGTGTTCAACCTTCCCAAGTTCTCACCCCACACCTCCGCACACTCCACTGGCTTCCAGTCAAAGCTTGCATCCACTAGCAGACCATGGCGCTTGCCTACGGAGCAGCAAGGGGAATTGGCCCTCCATACCTTCCGGCTATAATCAAACCCTACACCCCAACCTGAGCATCCGTTCTGCCTCCTCTGGTCTCTTGGCCGTCCCACCCCTACGGGAGGTCAGCTCCCGCTCAGCCCAGGCAATGCTCTTCTCTGTCCTGGCACCCGATTGGTGGAACCAGCTTCCCCCTGAAGCTAGGACAGCATAGTCCCTGCCCATCTTCTGAAAATGTCTGAAAGCCTACCTCTTGAAATAGAATCTTAAATGGAGGTAATGAAACAGGCATTTGTGAACAACATATACCCTACACGGTACAAACACAATATGTAACAGCCTTTTTAGGCTTATATATGCGTTACATATCACACAATGCCTGGATGCAATATTCTACCCAGGAATATTCAACACTGAAATATGTTACTCTTGTTATACCAAATGCATCTGTGGATCTTTTCTGCTGACAACAATGAAAATCAGAAGCTATCGAGTGGAATGGTTTTTCTGCTGGTGTATCTTGAGATAGCTCCTCTCTGAGAACCTCTTCCCACAGTGCGTACAAGCGAACGGCCTCTCTTCCGTGTGGACCTTCAGGTGCATCTTCAGGTTGCCAGCCTGGGCGAAGCGCATATGACACCGGGGGCAGCTGTAGGGTTTCTCCCCTGTGTGGACCCTCTGGTGCCTCTTCAGGTGGCAAGCCTGGGTGAAGCACATCTGACACTGGGTACAGCTGAAGGGTTTCTCCCCTGTGTGGACCCTCTGGTGCCTCTTCAGGTTGCCAGCCTCGGCGAAGCGCATGTGACACTGGGTACAGCTGAAGGGTTTTATCCCTGTGTGGACCCTCTGGTGGATCTCCACCTTCTGGGGGCAGCTGAAGCCTTTGTTACAGAACATGCAGAGGAACCGTTTCTCTTTGCTATTGCCGGATGTTAGTCCCCCTCCCTGCACCTTGGCCCTTTGGTCCTCTGAGTTCAATACCTGATCGAAAAGGATGCAGCCATGTGAATTGGAAGGCCCCATCGACGTGGACACAGGTTCACGATCCCTGAGCATGTGCAAAGGGGAGTGGGTCACAACGTTTGGATTTGTCTCTAATCTTTCTCTGTAATCTAAGAAATCTCTGCCCTGTGAGTGTCCATCTCCTAGGTGACTATCTGTATTCCTTGTGGGAGGAGCGTCACCCTCCACTTTCACAGTCAATTCATCTACCACTATATCCTCCACTTTCTTATCTAGGCACCCTTCAGAGTATACACTACTACTGTACCGGTTCCAGTCCCCTCTAGACAGATCAGTTTGTGTCTTTAAACCCAAGGGCATGTTGCCAGGGTCCATCTCTGTAGTGTAAGAACAAGACAGATCATTGCCAGTCTCTAACGCGTCACCTGAGTCCCGATGGAAATGAACCGTCCTCGGGCTTGGGATACCGTGAAGCAAATACTCTGAGACAGGAGCAGGAGGACAGCCCAGTGGTCCCAACTCCAGTCTCTCTTGGTCTGATCTGTGGTCAGGTCCTGTGTGTAAGAGCCTGTGTGTTACAGTTAAATTCTCGCTGTCTGTCTCTGACTTGAGGACGGCGTTCAGCGTTCCACTGACCTCCGTGTTGCTGCGTCGGGTCCTGGGCTGGGGCTGGGCGGCGGGGTCCTCCGTGGCTAAAGGGGACGCCACTCCAGCCACTGTGCCAGTCTGGATGTCTCTGGTGTGTTGTGGTTCATCTCCTTCGGTCCTCTCCTGCTTGACCAGAGACGATCCTCCAGGACCTGCAGCCTCTGCATCTGCAGACTGACACAAGAAGAGAAGAGGTTATTGTCGGTACATGAGTTGAATTAGATAATGTCGTAGGGAAGTCTCACAAGCTCCCCTATGGCAGATAAATTAGGATGTACATGTAAGCAAGTGAATAGCTGAGGGGAGCCTTTCTGAAATAAACGGGCCACATTTTATGTACTGTAATGTTTTATGCAACACTATGACACTAACCTCTATCACGATAACATGCTGGGTTGAGGTTCCATTCCCTTCATCTATAGCTATAGGTTGGTCATCTCTCCACGCATTGGGTCCCACTGGCTTCACAAAGCTCCTGTGGCCTCCAGTGAGATGTCCTTCACCTATGAGAGTGATTGTGGGAAAAGGAGTGGTTAAGTTAGCTACTGTCAATGCTCAACACAATATTTACACTATTGACACTGTCTACAATTGGCAAGGATGTAAGGTAACACTTATAACACTATTCATAACTTTTTGATATACTATTTATTGATTGATTATATTCCATGCAATAAATACAAAATGTTTAGTATAACAATAGGAAATTCAAGAATTTGGTTAGAATATTATATTGTGTCTTTGTGCAAGAAGAATTTGCTCTTAATTGATCTGCCAGGTAAAATAAAGATACAAGAAAAACGTTTTTGCAAGATAGCTAAGTAATCAGGGGAAGTTGCATACTATCCCAAAATTGACCAAGACCCAATTCTGGGTAACACATCTGAACACATGCGCAGAGGCGAACGGGGCGACAGGCTAAATGTACCTCTTGCCATTCCTCTGTATCGGTCGAGGATCTTGACACTACTGGGACGACTTGCGAGGACGCGCTCTCGAATGGTCCTCTCTGCGCGCTCCCGTGACACCTTCAGTTCGAGTAGCTGTAGTTTCCTCCGCAATCCCCTGTTTTCTTTCTGGCTTTGAGAAATTTCCAAACGAAACACTGCATAGTCGTCGTCTACGAGTTTACAGATCTCTGCCACGGCTGCATTCGCTAGCACCTCCATGATGGAGGCTATTTGAGTGTGAAAAACCATACAGTTAGCCATTGTTAGCTAACGTTTGCAGCTAGCTAGCGTTAACTAGATAACATCTATCAAGTCCTGTCTCCAACGCGAATTAAAGACCTGAGGTAAGACCTGAGGTAAGTATGTGACACTGTGCAGTTAAATGGGTCATATTTTAAGGTTCCAGTGGGTTAATAAACGTCCAAATAACAACAATAAAAACATGAATGTGGAAATGGTTCTTGGTCACTGTTCACTTCCGTTTACACAGAAGAGAAAGGATCTTATTTGTTGGCGTCATAGCTCAAAGGGTGTGCTTAAATGAAAAGCGTATGCGCGCTGTTCTTTGAATTACGGTACTGTACACATCAAATATCCTATGATCAGTATCTTTCAAGGTCAAAGCAGACTTGTTTACAATGAACAGTGTGTTAGAATAGAAAATAAAAAATAGAATAGAAAATAATACATAACTTTATTCCATCGACTCAGTAAGGTAAATATTCAACTGTCCTAGCATAGGTTTACTGTTTACTTCTTCTTCCTGTGAGTTTCCGGCATGCATACTTGGCGCTGTGTTGCGTATTGCTGTCTTTTACAGGTCGGAGTGTGAATTGCACATTATGTCACAGAAAAGAAGGGTGAAAATAAATCTCACCACTATCTAACCCTACACATATACAAAAATATACCAATACTTTAGCCCTACCAGATCCTACTCCAGGCCAACAGCTGCTGCCACTACCACATCTATTTTCTGGGATTTATGCTCCATCAGTGCAGACAATTAATAACCATAGCAATAAATCCTACCTTACTAAAACTCATCCTCTCTGGATCGCTCTCTTCAGGCCTACTCACTGGGGGGCTCCAGTCAAATCACTCTCCCTTGGGTTATCCTCTACTCTCTTCACTGCCTCAGCATAGGAAACTTTCTGCCCCACTCAAACTCGTTTCTCTCTCACAGAGCACTTCCTATCACCAGCTGCATGGGTGCCTCTACCCCATTCATAGACGCTAACTACCTTTATCACCTATTGATGATGGAACCGATGTTTACTCTAAACGTGAAAACGTATCGCTTGCGGTACGGTTTTGGAAACATAAGGAACGTAAGTTTCATGTCAGCCAAAAATATATGTTCACACACGTCCATATCTCCATGTTACAGCATGTGTTTACGGAAGACAGAGGGACCATCTGTGCTAATTAGCTATCTAGCATGTGTGTTACAGAAGAAGGCTGCCAGAAACTTGTAACTGAAAAATACTGTCGGCTGCAACTGTGATAAATCCAGTTAACACAGTGTGTATATTTAGCATTTGTGAATTTATTTTGATGTGATATGAAAGTAATGGGCTTTGTTTCTAGAACCGCATCGCAATTGAGAATCGATTAAGACTTTTTAAGAGTACATCTTGGGCGCCCCCACAGTTGACACAGTGCTTTCTCTATCCTAGTCACTAAATTATGTAGACAACGCCACGCACATTTACATGTTCCTTGTCTGTCACAAATGTTGAATGAAATTATATTTAAACTTGCTCTGCTGGTGGTCCACAGGAAAGTATTATTAAACCAACTTCAAAACGCGGATCTATGTGTGTGGCAATCAACATGTTTTGCTCATGACCGGAGAGCAAAGCACGACACGGGTCAATCCCCGAGGGGTGTGACGCGGAGCACCCGGTACCTCAAAAATCTAAAAAATTCCACTTCTCGAAACTTTGACAGGTGTAACAGTTCTGTTAGTCATTTACCCAGCTTGAAACAACGTATGGGTCAGCCAAAAAGCAGGGATCCAAAACCAGTCCAAAATCATCTCTGGTAGGATTCTCAGGGAAAACGTTGAAGTTTCTACCACACCTGTCGTCGCAAGTACTTTATCCTGGTCAGGCTCATTTCCAAACTCCATGTCACTCCCTCCATGGTTACTTGTTGTAACAGGAGACAGGATCTCACGCTCAGTAGTTGATTTGTACTCGTTAACACCATTACTAGGTATACAGTGCATTCGGAAAGTATTCAGATCCCTTGACTTTTTCCACATTTTGTTACTTTACAGCCATATTCTAAAATGGATTTAAAAAAGATATCAATCTACACAATACTCCATAATGACAAAGCAAAAACAGGTTTTTAGAAATGTTTGCTAATTTATATTTAAAAAAATTGAAATATTACATTTGCATAAGTATTCAGACCCTTTACTCAGTACTTTGTTGAAGCACCTTTGGCAGCGATTTGGCAGTGATTACAGCCTCGAGTCTTTTAGGGTATGACGCTACAAGCTTGAAGAGTTTCTCCCATTCTTCTCTGCAGATCCTCTCAAGCTCTGTCAGGTTGGATGGGGAGTGTCACTGCACAGCTATTTTCAGGTCTCTCCAGAGATGTTCAATCGGGTTCAAATCCGGGCTCTGGCTGGGCCACTCAAGGACATTCAGAGACTTGTCCCGAAGCCACTCCTGCGTTGTCTTGGCTGTGTGCTTAGGGTTGTTGTCCTGTTGGAAGGTAAACCTTCTCCCCAGTCTGAGGTCCTGAGCGTTCTGGAGTAGGTTTTCATCAAGGATCTCTTTGTACTTTACTCAGTTCATCTTTCCCTCGATCCTGACTAGTCTCCCAGTCCCTGCCGCAGAAAAACATCCCCACAGCATGATGCTGCCACCACCATGCTTCACCGTAGGGATGGTGCCAGGTTTCCTTCAGACTTGACGCTTGGCATTCAGGCCAAATTTCCATTTAAGAACGATGGAGGCCTTCTTGGGGGACCTTCAATGCTGCAGACATTTTTTGGTACCCTTCTCCAGATTTGTGCCTCGACACAATCCTGTCTTGGAGCTCTACGGACAATTCCCTCGACCTCATGGCTTGGTTTTTGCTCTGACATGCACTGTCAACTGTGGGACCTTATATAGCCAGTTGTGTGCCTTTGCAAATCATGTCCAATCAATTGAAATTACCACAGTTGGACTGCAATCAAGTTGTAGAAACATCTCAAGGATGATCAATGGAAACAGGATGCACCTGAGCTCAATTTCGAGTCTCATAGCAATGGATCTGAATACCTATGTGATTTATTTTTTGTATACATTTGCAAAAAAAATTAACCTGTTTTTGCTTTGTCATTATGGGTAGATTGAGGAAACATTTTCATTTAATCCATTTTAGAATAAGGCTGTAATGTAACAAAATGTGGGAAAAGTCAAGGGGTCTTAATACTTTCCGAATGCACTGTATATTCAGAACACGGAGGTTTGAGCCTTTCTTCCCATTCTTCCGGGTCTGTGTCATGACTCAGAGAGATCTAGACAAATCAAGACACCCGTTTACACTGAAGAGAAAGGATCTTATTGGTTGGCGCCATAGAAACAAGCCTGTTTCAAATGACAAGTTAACAAAGGGTTAATGAGGGTACGTGGTTAATTACCCTCCCAAACAGAAATTAAAAGTGTCCCGTGTTCAATGTCTCTATATACTATACATGGGACAGCAGAGTTGACTGTGTGTGTGTGTATGTGAGTGTGTGTGTTTGCAAGTATGGGTGTGAGTGTATATGTGAGTGCAGTGTTTGTTTGTGTGAGGTGTGTGTGTGCGAGAGCTTGTGTGTGTGTTTTGTGGGAGTATGTGTGCAAAAAAAGTCTCTAAGGTGCAGGACAGAGTACTGGACAGGCAGACAGCTAGTGATGTCTGATGGTCTGGTGTTAGAAGCTGTCTAGGAGCCTGTTGGTTCCGGCACTCTGATGCTCCTGTACCGTTTGCCAGACAGTAGCAGAGTGAACAGTCCGTGACTCGGGTGGCTGAGGTCCCCAATGATCTTCTTGGTATTCCTTCGACACAGAGTGGTGTAAATGACCTGGAGGACAGGCAGCGTGCCCCCGATAGTGTGTTGGGCTGACCTCACCACCCTCTGAAGGGTGCAGTTACCGTACCAGGTGGTGAGGTTGCGCCTTCTTCACTACGGTGTCAATGTGATGTGATCATGTTAGGTCCTCGGTGATGTGCACTCCGAGGAACTTGAAGCTTTTGACCCTCCCCACTGTGGCTTCCTTGGTTTTGTTGACTGTTGAGAGAGAGGTTATGGTCCTGGCACCATTCCGCCAGGGCTCCAACCTCCTCCCTGTAGGCTGTCTCATCATTGTTGGTAATCAGGCCTATCACTGTCGCGTCGTCAGCAAACTTGATGATCGAGTAGGAGTTGTGCGTGGGTGAACAGGGAGTACAGCAGGGGGCTGAGCACACATCCCTGGGGGGCCCCAGTGTTAAGGGTCAGTGTGGTTGAGGGGTTGTTGCCTATCCTCACTACTTGGGGTCAGCCCATCAGGAAGTCCAGCACACAGTTGTACAGGGATGAGTTCAGACCCAGGGCCCTGAGCTTAGTGACGAGCTTGGAGGGCACTATGATGTTGAATGCTGAGCTGTAGTCGATGAACAGCATTCTCACATAGGTATTCCTCTTGTCCAAGTGGGATAGGGCGGTGTGTACTGCGATGGTGATTGCGTCGTCCGTGGATCTATTGGGGCGGTATGCAAATTATAGTGGGTCCAGGGTGTCGGGTAAGGTGGAGGTGATATCGTCCTTGGCTAGCCTCTCAAACAACTTCATAGTGACAGAAGTGAGTGCTACGGGGCGATAGTCATTTAGTTCAGTTACCTTAGCTTGCTTGGGTACAGGAACAATGGTGGAGATCTTGAAGCATGTGGGGACAGTGGGCAAAAAAGGTGTTTAGCCTGTCTGGAAGTGACCACTACGCAGCTGGTTATCCCTTTATAATCCGTGATTGTCTGAAGTCCATGCCAAATGCGTCTCGTGTCTGAACCATTGAATTATGACCTCTTTGTCCCTGTACTGACTTTTTGCCTCTGATTGCCTAACAGAGGTCGTAGCTGGTGTGTTTTGTACTTGTCAATGTTCCCGGTCACCTTACAGTGGTTGAATGCGGTGGTTCGAGATTTCAGTTTTGTGCAATAAATGCCATCTATACACGTTCTTTGGTTGGGGTAAGTATTTTTGAAACTCTTTGCTGTACACACAGAACCATGACATATTTTCAAATGTTAACCACTGTCAAGCTCATATCTAACACTGTGATTCAAGTACCTAACAATATGGAGGTATTTGAGTTTATTATTTAAAAAAATGTCCATATGTGTTGATTCAAGAATGAAGTATAGTGTTTTGGTTCGACTGAGATAAGGGAAACTCAGTCCCTCCAATTATACAAAAATAACCATGTCAGTCAGCACAGAGTCGATTTTGTATTTATTTTTTAATTGTCACACTCGCATAACTTTAAAGTACAGTACTTTTATTGCACAAAATGATATGTGACAGTAGAATAACCTTTCTCACTATGGTAACACTTTACATTTTCTGTAAATCTGGTACCCTCACTTTGATAAAATTAATTTTAGAATACTTTGGGAAAGGTTCAACATTACATTACATATATCTTCACTACTTTATGTCAAGTAGCTGGTAGGTAGCCTAGTGGTTATGGTTGCTGGTTCGAGTCGCAGAGCCGACTAGGTGAAAAATCTGTCGATGAGACCTTGAGCAAGGCACTTAACCCTAATTGCTCCTGTAAGTCGCTCTGGATAAGAGCGTCTTCTAAATTACTAAAATGTTTTTTAAAATGTAAGTTAACATGAATTAAGGCACTATCATTTCCTCACTATAAAACACCAGTATCAACCTAAAGGGCCAGTTACACTCTTCATCAGTAAAGCATTTTTTACAGACACCAACCATCACCATATCATTACATTTACATTTACGTCATTTAGCAGACGCTCTTATCCAGAGCGACTTACAGTTAGTGAGTGCATACATTATTTTATTTTTTCATACTGGACCCCCGTGGGAATCAAACCCACAACCCTGGCGTTGCAAACGCCATGCTCTACCAACTGAGCTACATCCCTGCCGGCCATTCCCTCCCCTACCCTGGACGACGCTGGGCCAATTGTGCGCCGCCCCATGGGTCTCCCGGTCGCGGCCTCTAGTCGCGGCCTCCCGGTAGGATCTCTAGTGGCACAGCGCCACTCGGGAGTCTACTCATCTATTCTGCCTCATCATACTCATTCTTTCCTCAGTTCACCTCATCCAGTTCCCTACTACATCCAAAACCAACAGAATTAACTACAAACAAACTAGCTACATTACATGTCACTATACACTATACATGGGCTGTGTGCATTTTCTGCTGGTGTATCCTGAGGTATCTCCTCTCTGAGAACCTCTTCTCGCAGTGTGTACAGGCGAACAGCCTCTCTCCCAGTTGGCCCTTCAGGTGCATCTTCAGCTGGTTCTGACTGGAGAACCTCTTCTCACACTGGGGTCAGCTGTAGACTTTCTCCCCTATGTGGACCCTCTGGTGCCTCTTCATGTTGCCAGCATGGGCGAAGCGCATGTGACACTGAGTACAGCTGAAAGGTTTCTCTCCATTGTGGACACTCCTATGTCTGATTAGGTTACTCAGGAAGGAGAAGCTCTTGTAACATAGCTTACACTTGAAGGGCCTCTCCTTGGTGTGAATGGTCTGGTGCTCCTTCACATAGTTTGCTTTAGCAAAGCGCTTCCCACAAGTGGGGCAGACGTACAGCTTGTCGGCGTCCGTCCTAATGCTCGCCCTCACACGTTGTGACCCAATGACACCAGAGGAGGTAGAAGCAGGAGCCACCACCTTCAGGTGGTTAGTCTTTGAGCTCCCTTCTTGACCTCTAGCCATTGTTTGGGTGTTGTTGGGATTGTGTGCTGTGTTATAGGCTAGGTGCCTCTCATGGTGAACACCCATCCTGACCCGGTCTGTATTGGTGGGGTAACCATGAGGTAACTGAGGAAGGCTAGACCCAGGTCCAGGCCATCTATGAACCCAGTCACCAGGCATTAGATGAGACCCTGAAGGAGAAGACAGACGTCCTGTTAGACTCCCATCAGGGGGGTCTCCCACCACTCTCTGTGAAGGCTGAAGCCCAGGGTGACTTCCTCTGTTCATCATGGATACTGTGGTGTTTGTATCATAGGAACAGGAGGGTCTATCTCTATCAGCCCCAGGCCCTGCTTCATCCCTGCACTGAGCCTGTGAAGAGAAGGGTCTGGGCTGCAGACTGGATCCCTGACTGGAGCCTCTGTCTCTCTGATGACCACCAGGACTGAAGTTGTTCAGTCCACCTGTCCACTGTTTGTGTTCTGTGTGGTGGTGGAGTCTCTGTCCCTCGCGGTTGGGTTCTGGTTCCGACTCAGGAAGGAAGAGTGACGGCTCCTGATTCAGGTTCCGGGGCCAGGGTTTGTGACCAGCCACCTCAGAGGTCCAGTCTCTCCCGCCAGTAACACTGGATATCAGCAGGTCTTCATGGACTGCAGACTGTAAACAAAGATTGGAAAGAAAAAGGATTATATAAGAATCTCTTTGCTGTACACACAGAAACATTACATAATATTATCAAATGTTATCATCTTCACTACTTCATAAGTAAACATGAATTAAGGCACCATCCTTACCTCACTATAAAACACCAGTATCAAACAACAGGACAAAGTTGTCACTCTTTATCAGTGAAGCATTTTTACAGACACCATCACACCAACCATCACCATATCATCTACTCTGCCTCATCATACTCATTTTTTCCTCAGTTCTCCTCATCCAGTTCCCTACTACATCCAAAACCAACATAATTAACTATAAACTAACTAGTACTACATTACATGTCACTATACTCTATACATGGGCCGTGTGCATTTTCTGCTGGTGTATCCTGAGGCAGCTCCTCTCTAAGAACCTCTTCCCGCAGTGCGTACAGGTGAACGGCCTCTCTCCCATGTGAACCTTCAGTTGCGTCTTCAGCAGGTGTTGGCGGGAGAACCTCTTCCCGCACTGGGGGCAGCCGAATGGTGTCTCCCCTTCTGGTGGATCTCCACCTGTTTGGGAAAACTGAAGTCTTTCCCACAGAACGAACATGGGAAGCACTTCCCTTTGCCACCGGATTTGCTGATAGCGTCACTACTACTGTCATTTGTCAATGGGCTTGTGTAGCCATTTAGTGTTGAGGCACTGGCATTGTCTGAGGTCTGGTTTAGCATTAGGAGAGTGTGAGGAGGACGAAGGCCAGGGAGTGTCTGTGTTGTCGCAGGGTCCATGTTCCAGTTGATAGATCCTATAGACGGCAGGCTGAAGTTAGGGGGTTAACCTGAGATGCCATCAGTCTCTCTGAATCACAACTATAGGAGCAGGACGGACTACCGCTAGCTGCGTCTGTTCTCTCCCACCGCATACAAAACAGGCCTCTACGCCTCGCCCTGGTCTCAGCCAGCCTGTTGTCATGGAGACTAAGTTCGGTTGTTGTTATGTGTTCGACTGTCTGTTTCTGGTTGTGGTTAACAGTGTTTATCCCCAGCCCAGAATTGAGGACACTGTCCCATACACTGACCTCCAATATGTCATCTCTGGTCCTGGCCTGCTCAGTGATGTTGTCCCCTGGGCCCTTGGCTGCACCCGTCTGACTCTGGGAATCCAAGATGGCTGCCCAGTCTCCTCTGTTAGCCTCCAGCCAACCACCTGCAGGAAGAGGGTTTACAAAACATGGCAGAGAACTCTACGTATGGTGTTTTATTAACCTGGTCAATCACCTGGTCAAGTAAATACATTATAATGTGTGTTTTTGTATGTAAACATGAGTTGTATTGATTTCATTTTATGAATTAACAAAATGAAGCCAGGCGCATCACTGTTCCCATTGAAGATCTATTACTCTATGTAGGCTATTTGTATTTCTCCCTTACCTTGCTCCCCCATCTTTAGTCCACTCAGCAGGTCAATGCTCTCTGGTCCGTCTTCTATTGTCTCCTCTTTGACTAACAGCAGATCAGGCTTCCCATCCTCCATGTCTACTGACTGTAAGAGATACAGAGTGAGAGGATGATGGATCAAGAAATCTGATATGAGCACCCTGCTATGAATCATCTTTTGATTGAGCAATTAGGGATTGCTTTGAGTACTATGCAAGTTGATTTTATACTATGCAAACGTGTTAGTTGATTTGATTACTTGACACTCTTTAATGGTTTGATAATTCAAAGGCATGGTCCTACACTTAAGACAAAATGAATCAAGACCTGGGCCCGTATCCACAAAAGAGTCTCAGAGTAAGAGTGCTGATCTTTCCATATAATCCTATTCATTATTATCTAAAAGGCTAAACTGATCCTAGATCAGCACTCCTACTCTGAGAGGCTTTGTGGATACGGACCCTGACCTAATACCATTCAGACAGTAGTTCACAGTGGGCTCACCTCAGTGAGACTGTGTGTGGTCCTGTGCTGCTCAGCTGGTTCCTCTGTGGGTTCAGGAGGAGGTGTAGTCTGGTTGTCCTCCACGACCATGGTCCCCTCAGGGTTCCCCAGACCCTCCTCACACCCCTCCTCCTTCACCAGCAGCACCTCTGGACCCTCCTCCTCCTGGAATAGAGAGGTGATACAGATTACACAGACATACACTCAGGTATGTACACACACACACAGAGATAATAAACACTTTCAACATGGAGTGTTTACCCATCCCAACTACGTTTGAGTCCTATACTGTAGTTACAGAATGACTTCATTGTTGTTAAACTCATCATGGTGGGGATAAATATGATGTGGGTAAAAACAAGTCAGCTATGGTAAGGCAGAAGTCATCTGACAAACCTGACTAAACTATTTTGACGTGTATTGCAGAATTTTGTTAGTGTGTAGGTATATTTAGTAAGTGTATATTGGATATAAAGCATTGTTGTGTGTGTATGCAGAATAGGGTGAGATGTGATGTATACTAAAGAGAGTGAATGAAAGTCTTAGAATGAAAAGTCCCATTTTGTGTTTATTGAACATAATCAAGTTTTAAATACATCATATGAAAACCACACATGCAAATGTCTCAACAAAAAATATGCATGAACTGCATTAATGTTCTCATTAAAAGTGTCTTGGGAAGAAAAAATGTATTTCAATGGCATTTGTGAACATCATAGTCTACACGGTACAAGCACAATATAAAAATTAAGTACTGCCTTCACACCCCTTTTACTTTTTCCAAATATTGTTGTGTTAAGTGAGATTAAAATGTATTTAATTGTAAATACATTGTAATTGGAAAAATTCTAACATTTGTAAAAAAAAAAAACATTAACTCATCTTCATTAAATAAGTATTCAACCCCTTGAGTCAATACATGTTAGAATCACCTTTGGCAGCGATTACAGC
Organism: Coregonus clupeaformis; assembly: GCF_020615455.1. Classification (NCBI taxonomy): domain Eukaryota; kingdom Metazoa; phylum Chordata; class Actinopteri; order Salmoniformes; family Salmonidae; genus Coregonus; species Coregonus clupeaformis. The sequence goes on along the minus strand of NW_025534512.1, from coordinate 115,668 downwards.
TGAGTCTTTCTGGGTAAGTCCCTAAGAGCTTTGCACACCTGGATTGTACAATATTTGCACATTATTATTTTTTTTAAACTTCAAGCTCTTCAAGTTGGTTGTTGATCATTGGTAGACAGCCATTTTCAAGTCTTGCCATATATTTTCAAGCCGATTTAAATCAAAACTGGAACTAGGCCACTCAGGAACATTCAATGTCGTCTTGGTAAGCAACGCCAGTGTATATTTGTCCTTGTGTTTTCGGTTATTGTCCTGCTGAAAGGTGAATTTGACTCCCAATGTCTGTTGGAAAGCAGACTGAACCAGGCTTTCGTCTAGGATTTTGCCTGTGCTTAGCTCTATTCCGTTTATTTTTTTGATTAAAAAAACTCCCTAGTCCTTGCCAATGACAAGCATACCAATAACATGATGCAGCCACCTCCATGCTTGAAAATACTTAGTGGTACTCAGTGATGTGTTGTGTTGGATTTGCCCCAAACATAACGCTTTGTATTCAGGACATAAAGTGAATTTCTTTGCCTCAGTTTTACTTTAGTGTCTTATTGCAAACAGGATGCATGTTTTGGAATATTTTTATTCTGTACAGGCTTCCTTCTTTTCACTTAGGTTAGTGTTTTCTCCTATCACAGCCATTAACCTCTAACTCTTAAAAGTCACCATGGACCTCATGTCTGCTTTTTTATTAATTTTACCTATCTACCAATAGGTGCCCTTATTTGCAAGGCATTGGAAAACCTTCCTGGTCTTTGTGGTTGAATCTGTGTTTGAAATTCACTGCTCGACTGAGGGACCATACAGATAATTGTGTTAAACACTGTGCAACTTATTATGTGACACATTTTTACTCCTGAACTTATTTAGGCTTGCCATAACAAAGGGGTTGAATACTTATTGACTCAAGACATTTCATTTTTTCATTTTTTATTAATTGGTAAAAAAAAAAATATCCACTTTGACATTATGGGGTATTGTGTGTAGGCCAGTAACACAACAAAATGTGAAAAAAGTTGAGTGGTGTGAATACTTTCTAAAGGCACTGTATCACACAACGCCTGAAGGAAATATTCTACCCAGGAATATTCAACACTGAAATCTGTTACTCTCGTTATTTTGACAACAATGAAAATGAACAGTCTTTAAAGGAAGACTCAGCGTTATGAGGTTGCCACGAGCAGAACCGCAGATATTGTTAAGAGCGTGATGCTAGACTTTGCTGTCACACAGAGTATCTGCGCATGTACACGGGTTTGCTTCACGCTGCTACAACATGGTAGCTGCAGGACCAAAACTTCAGAGAAGTTTAGCCTCGTGCTTCAACGCTCTTAGTTGTTGTGGAAATTGACCCACTACTGCGGTTTTCTTTGTGCATCTACGTCATCTCGCTGAGTCTACTTTTAATGCAGGGTTTGATCTAAACGTCAGAAGCTATAGTTATGGAATGGTTTTTCTGCTGATGTATCCTGAGGTAGCTCCTCTCTGAGAACCTCTTCCCGCAGTGCGTACAGGCGAATGGCCTCTCTCCTGTGTGAACCTTCAGGTGCGTCTTCAGCAGGTGCTGGCGGGAGAACCTCTTCTCGCACTGGGGGCAGCTGTAGGGTTTCTCACCTGTGTGGACCCTTTGGTGTCTCTTCAGGCTGCCAGACTGGGCGAAGCGCATGTGACACTGGGGGCAGCTGTAGGGTTTCTCCCCTGTGTGGACCCTCTGGTGGATCTCCACATTCTGGGGGCAGCTGAAGCCTTTGTTACAGAACATGCAGAGGAACCGTTTCTCTTTACTATTGCCTGATGTTGCTCCCCCTCCCCGAGCCTGGGCTTTAGCCCTGTCGTTTGAGTTCAATACCTGATCGAAAAGGACGTGGCTGTGTGAATCGGAAGGCCCCATCGACATGGACACTGGGTTGCGATCCCTGAACGCGTGTAAAGGGGAGTGGGTCTCAACATTTGGATTTGTCTCTAAGCTTTCCCTGTAATCTAAGAAATCTCTGCCCTGTGAGTGTCTGTTTCCTAGGTGACTATCTGCATTCCATGTGGGAGGAACGACGCCCTCCACTTTCACAGTCACCTCATCTACCACTATAACCTCCCCTTTCTTATCTAGGCACCCTTCAGAGTATACACTACTACTGTACTGGTTCAAGTCCCCTTTAGACAGATCAGTCTGTGTCTCTAAACCCAAGGGCATGTTGCCAGGGTCCATCTCTGTAGTGTAAGAACAAGAGGGATCATCAACACCAGTGTCTAACGCATCACCATCACCACGGGAATGAACCGTCCTCTGGCTCTGGTGAAATACCGGTAAGTGCTCTGAACCGGGAGCAGGAGGACAGCCCAGTCTCCCCCGCCCCAGTCTCTCTGGGTCAGATCTGTGGTCAGAACCTGTGTGTAAGAGCCTGTGTGTTAAAGTTAAAGTCTTGGTGTCGGTCTCTGACTTGAGGACGGCGTTCTGCGTTCCACTGACCTCCGTGATGCTGTGTCGCATCCTGGGCTGCGCTGGGGCCGTGGTGGGGTCCTCTGTGGCTACAGGGGGCGCTCCAGTCTGGATGTCTCTGCTGTGCCGTGGGTCCTCCTCTCCTTCAGACCTCTCCTGCTTGACCCCAGGACCTGCAGCCTCTGCATCTGCAGACTGACACAAGAAGAGAGGAGGTTATTACCGGTACATGAGTAGAATTGGATAACAATGTCGTAGGGAAGTCTCACAAGCTCCCCTATAGCAGATAAATAAGGATGTACATGTAGGCAAGTGAATAGCTGAGGGTTAGCCTTTCTGAAATAAACAGGACACATTTCAGTGACAAACTGTAATTTCTTATGCACCACTATTACACTAACCTCTATTACGATAACGTGCTGGGTTGAGGTTCCACTCCCCTCATCAACAGTGATTGGTTGGTCATCTCTCCATGTAGTGTGTCCCGCTGGCTTCACAAAGCTCCTGTGGCCTACAGTGAGATGTCCTTCACCTGAGAGAGTGATTGGGGGAAAAGAGGTGGTTCGGTTAGCTACTGTCAATGCTCAACGGTATATTGTACATTATTGACACTGTCTACAATTGGCAAGGATGTAAGGTAACACTTCTCATAACTGCTTGATATACTTTTTATTTATCAGTGTATTATGTTCCTTGCATCACATTGTTTTCATTGAGGAAATAATAGTAAATGCAGTAAATCAAGAATCTGGTTAGAATATGATATTGTGTCTTTGCGCAAGATGGCTAAGTAATCAGGTGAATTATTGCATACTATCAAAAAAGTGACCAGCAAGACCCAATTCTAGGTAACACATCTGAACACGTGCAGAAGGGAAGAGGGGACACCCACAGATTACAACTCTGAAGAGTTTACACAAATATTAGCATCGTAGCTCTTATTGTGTTACTTTAACTGTGGGAAATAATCTCACTATTCAGCCTATTGTATTGAACATTCATATTGCAGTGTACAGCCTTATACCTATGATCTTGGTAAGAAATAGGCTGTATAATGAGGTGATTTCCCACAGTTAAAGTAACACAATAATATTTCTGCAATCTGTGGGTGTCACTGAGTAGGCTGATACCCCATTTCATAGACCCAAGACCCATAGGTAAGGTTGTATCTACACTGCAATATAATTATGCCCCCAATTTAATTCTGAAGTCTATACATCCACAATGCGATTTCAACTGACTTTTCCTTTTTTATGTCAAATTAACTAATTATTGTATTTTGTTGAATTTATATAACAACATTCCAAAATGGTTTAGCATTATCTAATGGGGCATTATTCCACTATTTTTATCAGTTTGCATCAGTTTCAATGGGGGACTTTTATTTTGAATGCGATCCGCCGATAACACTATTGCACGCTAATATTGTTCACCACAAACTGGTCTGCAAACTGTACCTCTTAACATTTCTCTGTTTCGGTCGGGGATCTTGACACTGCTGGGACGACTGGCGAGGACGCGCTCCCGCATTGTCCTCTCTGCGCGCTCCCGTGCCACCTTCTGTTCCAGTAGTTTCCTCCGCAAAACCCTGTTTTCTTTCTGGCTTTGAGTTATTTCCAAACGAAATACTGCATAGTCGTCGTCTACAAGTTTACAGATCTCTGCTACAGCTGCATTAGCTAGCACCTCCATGATGGAGGCTATTTGAGTGTGAAAAACCATACAGTTAGCCATTGTTAGCTAGCGTTACCTAGATCACATCTATCAACCAAGTCCAGTCTCCAACGCTTATTAAACACTATACACGGCAATTATGTGATGCTGTGCAGTTAAATTAGTCATATTTTGAGTTCCTGGGTGTTAATAAACGTCTAAATAACAATAAAAACGCTAAAAAAATTTGAAATTCTTCTAAGTCACTGTTCACTTTCTGTTTACTTGTTCTTCGTGTGAGTTTCCGGTAGACTGGTCGCTGTGTTGGGTATTGTTGCCTTTCACAGGTCGGAGTGTGAATTGCACAATTTGTCACAAAAATAAGGGGAAAGGTAGAAAATAAATCGCACCACCATCTGACCCACTAATTGTATACACCACTATACCCCAAAAAAAACACCACCCCTACCCCACTACTTTAGCCCTACCAGATCTTACTCCAGGCCAACTGGGAGGATGGGACCCCTTCTCTTAAAACCCCCTTTAGCTCTTCTGCGCTAAAATCTCTTACACCCAAAAATATCTCTGTTGCTGCCACTACCACATCTATTTTCTAGGATTTACACTCCATCAGTGCAGTACAATTAATAACCATAGCAAAAAACACATGAAATCCTACCTTACTAAAACTTATCCTCTGGAAAGATTTGGCATGGGCCCTCAGATCCTCAAAATGTTCTACAGCTGCACCATCGAGAGCATCCTGACTGGTTGCATCACCGCCTGGTATGGCAACTGCTCGGCATCCGACCTCAAGGCGCTGCAGAGGGTATTGTGTAAGGCCCAGTACATCACTGGGGCCAAGCTTCCTGCCATCCAGGACCTCTAAATATGTAATATGCCATTTAGCAGACGCTTTTATCCAAAGCGACTTACAGTCATGCGTGCATACATTTTTGTGTATGGGTGGTCCCGGGGATCGAACCCACTACCTTGGCGTTACAAGCGCCGTGCTCTACCAGCTGAGCTACAGAGGACCACACTCTATACCAGGTGGTGTCAGAGGAAGGCCCTAAAAATTGTCAAAGACTCCAGCCACCCTAGTCATAGACTGTTCTCTCTGCTACCGCACGGCAAGCGGTAACAGAGCGCGAAGTCTAGGTACAAAAGGCTCCTTAACAGCTTCTACCCCCAAGCCATAAGACTGCTGAACAGTTAATCAAATGGCTACCCGGACTATTTGCATTGACCCCCCTTTATTTTACGCTGCTGCTACTCTCTGTTTATTATCTATGCATAGTCACTTTACCTCTACCTACATGTACATATTACCTCAATTATCTAGACTAATCTGTACTGCCGCACATTGACCCAGTACCGGTACTCCTGTATATAGCCTCGTTATTGTTATTTTATTGTTACTTTTTTCACTTTAGTTTATTTAGTAAATATTTTCTTAACTCTTATTTTTCTTAACTGCATTGTTGGCTTGTAAGTAAGCATTTCACGGTAAGGTCTACACCTGTTGTATTTGGCGCATGTGACAAATACAATTTCATTTGATTTGATCGCTCTCTTCAGGCCTACTCACTGGGGACTCCCAGTTGAAACACTATCCTCTACTGCTCTCTTCACTGCCTTGGCATAGGAAACGTTCTGCCCCACTCCAGCTCTGGCAATCTCAACCAGTCTCTCTCTCTCACAGGGCACTTCGGATCCCCAGCTGCATGTTGCCCCCACAGTTGACAGACAGTGCTTTTTCTATCCCAACTTTACACTCTCTCTTACTGTGCTCTCCTGCACATTTCTCACATCGTGGAATCTCCCTTCTACACACTGCTGCAACGTGTCCGAATCCTTGGCACCTAAAGCACCATAGTGGGTTCTGAACATAGGCCCTCACAGAATAGCAAATATAATCTAACCTGACTTTGTCAGGTAGAAACTGTGTCAAAGCTCAACAAGACAGAGAGGGTATTCTCAGTCTTGCCATTGCCACAGGTTCTACGTCTCACCAAACATTGGACGTCACAAACACCAGGAATATTATTTTTCATTTGATCCAACTCTACCCCATTGATCACTACTTTGAGTGGCACCCTGCTCCAGAGAGCAAAGCACGACACAGGTCGATCCCGAGGCGCGTGACGTGGAGAAGTTCTTGTAACATAGTTTACATTTGAAGGGCCTCTCCTCAACTTGTTTTATAGTTTCACTTCGGGATTTGACGTAATTGGATGAACGTTGATTTTTGACCCATTAATTCTGCGTGGTTACAGGGTTAAGTTTAGGTATTCATTCCGAGTGGTTAGGGCTATGATTTGGGGAAAGCATAAAACTAAATAATAATTTTTAAAAACTCAAAGGGTTAAGTTTAGGTATTAATTCCGAGTGGTTAAGGTTAGGGTTATGGTTAGGAGAAAGCATAAAACGAATTAATTTCAAACAATGCGCTGTTTCCATTTAGTATCATCAAGTACTCTCCCTGCTTGCTAGACAATTATGAACTGCAATGTCATGAATTCGAGCCCAGTGCTGTGCCATTGTTTTTTATAAGAATGGTGGCATATATTGACGTCCTCAGGACCTTTTCAAACGTCTAAAATAGACACCTGTTTGTAGTGACCAGCCTGCTCTCCTTGGTGTGAACGGTCTGGTGCTTCTTCACAAAGCTCGCCTCAGCGAATCGCCTCCCACACCTGGGGCAGGCGTGCGGCTTGTCCAGCCTAACACTCTGCCTTCCACGTTGTGACCCAATGACACCAGAGGAGGTAGAAGCAGGAGCCACCACCCTCAGGTGGTTAGTCTTTGAGCTCCCTCCTTGACCTCTAGCCATTGTTTGGGTGTTGTTGGGATTGTGTGCTGTGTTATAGGCTAGGTACCTCTCGTGGTGAAAGCCCATCCTGACCCTGTCTGTATTCGTGGGGTAGCCATGAGGCAGCTGAGGAAGGCTAGACCCAGGCTTTCTATGAACCAAGTCACCAGGCATTAGATTAGACTCTGAAGGAGAAGACAGACTTGCTGATAGACTACCACCAGGGGGGTTTCCCACCACTCTCTGTGAAGGCTGAAGTCCAGGATGACCTGCTCTGATAGGTATACTACGAAGCAAGCAAGATCTACTCAGGCTTTTATTAAGCTAGCCAGCTTCAGTTAGCTTCACATTCCAGGTCAGGCTTTATCCGTGCTACGACGGCGGATATTGCTCGTCCACCTGCTCGTCCACCTGCCACTAACTCTAGCAGGCTTGTAACTGCGTGTGCATTTCGCACGTCTAGTCTAACGCTGAACTCTTCATTAAAGGGATACTTTGGGATTTTGGCAATGAGGCCCTGTATCTACTTCCCCAGAGTCAGATGAACTCGTGGATAAGGAAGTTAAGGCTGGTTTACAGTCCGTCTATCGACATGTCTGTAGACAATTGCCATAGCGTCATCATGAACATTCTATTGTCATCCGACATCAAACTCATCGTTGTTGTTATGAAAAAGTATAAACACAAAATGACAGCCTCTGCATGACATCAGCAGCCAGGTGCTCCAAACATTACGAATTATGAATTTGATGGTCATTCAGGTTAAATAGGTTGTCCTAGCATAATTTTGGTAGCTTGCTAACGTTAGCTTGAGTGTTAGCTAACAAATGTTAGCTAGCTAGCCATTTTCTGTGCTAATATCTCTGGCTATCTCTATCTATGAAATCATCTCTCATAGCATTCCTCCCTCAGCCGGGTCTCTATGCTGCCACCTACTGATATGTCATCTCAGTGCAGTGCATCTCTCAGGAAAAGTGGAGGTGTCGATAGGAACCATATAAGGAGAAGTGGGGGTTTGTTAGCTATGTTTCTAACATTTCTTTATTTCTGTACTTGCAGAGGTCCAGGCCAATGAATGGACAGCATTGAAAAGGATACACTGAATGAGTGGAACCTGGCCTCTTTGATTCCAAAGTTTGAGGGTAAGTAAAACGATAAATTCATTTTTGAGAGTGGGGACAAAGCTTTGTGGGGGAAAAACACTGATTTTTATTGACCCTGTGTAAAACAGCATCTAAGTCTTCCACATTTTCATTGATAACCAATAGTACAACCTTAATGGAAACTTGAGACTTCATTTCAGGTTGACCAACCTGACACACATCACAGGCTGGGAGCAGCTCATGAGCACTTAGGGGTAAAGTGCCTTGCTCAAGGGCACAACAGCAGTAGGTGGTATATAGAGATATTGTAGCTGGTAACCCTCTGGCTGACGAATCTCTCCCTGAAGATTTCCCCTCAGGCAGCTCGGGGGTTCGAATATCAGCCTGCCTTTCTAACTGCGAAGCTACTGCCACCTCTATTCATTTAGCTCTTTCCTCAATCCCTTGCTCAACCATTTGACCTGGCTTATCAACCCTTCCTTCAAAGTATTTTAATTTAGAAATGTGGGTGAAACTATCCCTTACAATCTCCCCCCCTAGTAGTTAAGGTTAAGAGCTTTGGGCCAGTAACTGAAAGGTTACTGGTTCGACTCCCCTAGCCAGCAAGGTGGAAAAATCTGCCATTCTGCCCCTTGAGCAAGGCAGTTAACCCCCAACAACAACTGCTCCCCGGGCACCGAAGACGTGAATTTCGATTAAGGCAGCCCCCCACACCACTCTGATTCAGAGGGGTCAGGTGAAATGCGGAAGACACATTTCGTTTTAATGCATTCAGGTGTACAACTGATTAGGTACCCCCTTTCCCTTTTACCCTCTCTTTTGCAGCAGAGGAGATGGACCAGGAAACACTCTTGCTTTTGGACGACTCGACTATAGCCTGAAGTTAAAGAAGAACATAAAAACCTTACACGCAGTGAGTATTCTGTAAACACCACCTTTTTTATACACAAGGGTAGGTCCTTGGGACACACACGTGAATTCATAGGACTGCATCTGTGGACAATGAAAATTGATCTTTGTCTTTAATGCAAGGTTTGATCTAAACATCAGAAGCTATCGAGTGGAATGGTTACTTTCTATGTTATACAGTGAAATGTTTTTTCTGCTGGTGTATCCTGAGGTAGTTCCTCTCTGAGAACCTCTTTCCGCAGTACGTACAGGCAAACGGCCTCTCTCCCGTGTGGACCTTCAGGTGCCTCTTCAGGTTGGACGAGTGTGAGAAACTGGCCCGGCACAGGTGGCAGCCGAATGGTTTCTCCCCTGTGTGGACCCTGTGGTGCCTCTTCAGGTCACCAGCCTGGGCGAAGCGCATGTGGCACTGGGTACAGCTGAATGGTTTCTCCCCTGTGTGGACCCTCTGGTGGATCTCCACCTTCTGGAGGCAGCTGAAGCCTTTGTTACAGAACATGCAGAGGAACGGTTTATCTTTACTATTGCCTGATGTGGCTCCCCCTCCTTGAGCCTGGGCTCTAGCCCTGTCGTTTGAGTTCAATACCTGATCGGAAGGCCCCATCGACGTGGACACTGGGTCGCAACCCCTGAGCGTATGTAAAGGGGAGTGCGTCGCAACATTTGGATTTGTCTCTAAACTTTCCCTGTAATCTAATAAATCTCTGCCTTGTGAGTGTCCTTCTCCTAAGTGAGTCTCGTTTACATTACATGTCTGAGGAGCGTCGCCCTCCACTTTCACAGTCACCTCATCTACGACTATAACCTCCCCTTCCTTATCTAGGCACCCTTCAGAGTATAGACTACTGCTGTATTGGTTCCAGTCCCCTCTAGACAGATCAGTCTGTGTCTCTAAACCCAAGGGCATATTGCCAGGATCCATCTCTGAAGTGTAAGAACAAGACGGATCATTGCCAGTCTCTAACATGTCACCTGAGTCCCGATGGGATTTAACCGTCCTTAGGCTTGGATTACCATAAAGTAAATACTCTGAGCCGGGAGCAGGATGACAGCCCATTGGTCCCAGCTGCAGTCTCTCTGGGTCTGATCTGTGGTCAGATCCTGTGTGTAGAAACTTGTGTGTTACAGTTAAAGTCTCGGTGTCTGTGTCTGACTTGACCTCCGTGATGCTGCATCGTGTCCTGGGCTGGGTTGAGGCGGCGATTATCTCTGTGGCTACAGGGGGCGCCATTCCAGCTGCTTCTCCAGTCTGGATGTCTCTGCTGTGTCGTGGGTCCTCTCCTTCAGTCCTCTCCTGCTTGACCAGAGACGATCCTCCATAACCTGCAGCCTCTGCATCTGCAGACTGACACAAGAAGAGAGGAGGTTATTATCGGTACATGAGTTGAATAGGATAACAATGTCATAGGGAAGTCTCACAAGCTCCCCTATGGCAGATAAATAACAATGTACATGTAAGCAAATGAATAGCTGAGGGGAGACTTTCTGAAATAAACAGGCCACATTTGATGTACTGTAATTTTTTATGTTACACTATGACACTAACCTCTATCACGATAACATGCTGGGTTGAGGTTCCACTCCCCTCATCTATAGCTATGGGTTGGTCATCTCTCCACACGTTGTGTTCCGCTGGCTTCACAAAGCTGCTGTGGCCTCCAGTAAGATGTCCTTCACCTGAGAGAGTGATTGGGGGAAAAGGGATGGTTAAGTTAGGTACTACTGTCAAAGCTCAACGCTATATTGTACACTATTGACACCGTCTACAATTGGCAAGGATGTAAGCCGGACTACCACATCTGGGGACCTGGGGCACCTACAGTGGGGTCCAAAATTATTCACACCCTTGATAAAGATGAGCAAAAATGACTGTATAAAATAAATCATTCACACACTGAGCTTCATTGTATGCTCAAAACAGAGGTTTTGTTTAACAATTCATAAAAAATTGACACCCGTTTTCAATTCCTTTCAATAGCCTACCTTGCGAGGATAACGGCGCATAGCCTTTTTCTAAAATGTTTAATGAGTTGGAGAAGACATTTGGAGGGATCTTAGACCATTCCTCCATACAGAATCCTTCCAGATTCTTGATATCCTTTGTCTGTGCTTATGGACTGCCCTCTTCAATTCAAACCACAGGTTTTCAATGTGTTTCAAGTCCAGAGACTGAAATGGCCATTGCAAATGTTGATTTTATGGCCAATTAATCATTTTTGTAGATTTTGATGTGTTCTTGTGGTTACTGTCTTGCTGGAAGATCCACTTGCGGCCAAGTTTGAGCCTCCTGCCAGAGGCAACCAGGTTTTTGGCTAAAATATCCTGGTTCTGGGTAAAGTTCATGATGCCATTGACCTTAACAAGGGCCCCAGGACCAGTGGAAGCAAAATAGCCCCATAACATCAAAGATCCACCCCCATATTTTACAGTAGGTATGGGGTTGTTTTAAACTCATTTCGACACCAAACCCACCACTGGTGTGCGTGGCCAAAGAGCTGACCAAACCGGTGCTTTGGTCAGATTACATGAAAATAGAGCTCTAGCGTTTGGTAATCTGGCCCAGGATGTAAGGTAACACTTCTCATAACTTCTTGATATACTATTTATAGATTGATTATGTTCCATGCATCACATTGTTTTAATTGAGTATGACAATAGGAAATTCAGTAAATCAAGAATCTGGTTAGAATATGATACTGTGTCTGCAAGACACTTAATTGTTCTTAATTGACCTGTCTGGTAAAATAAAGGTAAAATAAAATGTTTTTCAAGATAGCTAAGTAATTAGGGGAAGTATGGCATACTATCCAAAAACGGACCCAGACCCAATTCTGGGAAGTGGTGTAAAGTACTTAAGTAAAAATACTTTAAAATACTACATAAGTAGTTTTGGGGGGGTATCTGTACTCCACTACATTCCTAAAGTAAATATGTACTTTTTATTCCCATACATTTGCCCTGACACCAAAAGGTACTTGTTACACTTCCAATGCTCAAGCAGGAAATAATTATGGTCCAATTCACACACCTATCAATACAACTTGATTGCTGATATGCAAAACATTTTGGGACTATATCAACAATGGACTAATGAAACAAATACCAAAAGGTTTGGGTGGAATTTTCCTTTAAGTACTTTTAAAACCAGATACTTTTACTCAATTTTTACTTTTACTCAATTATGACAATTGAGTCATTTTTCCACCATTGATTCTGGGCAACACATCTAAACACATGCACAGAGGAGGAACCTATCTAATGTCCGATACATACGAAATTGTTTAGACTACAGAGGCAGCAAAACTGTACATCAATGCTATGCTACTCCCCCACTTAACATACTGCTTGACTAGTTGGGCCCAAGCTTGCTGTACAACATTAAAACCCATTCAGTCTGTCTACAAACAGGCTCTCAAAGTGCTTGATAGACATCATCACTGTTACATCCTCAAAAAGCATGAGCTTCTGAGTTGGGAAAATCTTGTACAACACACTGAGGCATGTCTTGTATTCAAGATCCTAACCGGCCTGGCTCCCCCTCCACCTAGTACTTTTGTCAAACAGAAAACCCAAACCCATGGCAGCAGATCCACAAGGTCTCCCATGAGAAGTGACTGGCAGCAGATCCACAAGGTCTCCCATGAGAAGTGACTGTATAGTTAGTTCCCTTAAGGAAAAGCACCTTTAGTCAAACTGCTTTCTCTGTGAGAGCTTCCCGTGTCTGGAACACATTGCCATCAGACATATACCTGCACCATCACAAAAAAACATGAAGAGATGGCTAAAGGACAATCAGACTAGTAAACATAATCCCTAGCTGTTTATTGCCACTTTCCATGTTATCTGTAGCTTGTGAGGTGTGTAAACACTTTGTTGCTTTTATGTATTTTGTTGCTCTGCATGTGCTCACTGCTAATTTCTTATCTGTATTGTTAATGTACTTGTTTTTAATAACCTGCCCAGGGACTGCAGTTGAAAATTAGCCGGCTGACTAAAACCGGCACTTTTACTGAAACGTTGATTAATGTGCACTGTCTTTGTAAAAAATAAAATAAAACGGGGCGACATGCCCTGCAGTCTCGGCATTCTACAAAATGTACCTCTTGCCATTCCTCTGTATCGGTCGAGGATGTTGACACTACCAGGACGACTGTCGAGGACGCGCTTTCGCGTTGTCCTCTCTGCGCGCTCCCGTGCCACCTTCAGTTCGAGTAGCTGTAGTTTCCTCCGCATTGCCCTACTTTCTTTTTGGCTTTTAGTTATTTCCAAACGAAACACTGCATAGTCGTCGTCTACGAGTTTACAGATCTCTGCCACGGCTGCATTTGCTAGCACCTCCATGATGGAGGTTATTTGAGTGTGAAAAAACATAGCTAACGTTACTAGCTACTAGATAGCGTTACCTAGAAAATATATATCAACCAAGTCCTATCTCCAATGCGAAGACTACCTGTTGTAAGTATGTAATGCTGTGCAGTTAAATGAGTCATATTTTGAGATCCAGGGTGTTAATAAACGTCAAGATAACAATTAAAATCCTAACGTGGAAATTGTTCTTCCGTTTGCACTAAAGAGAAAGTATCTTATTGGTTGGCGTCATAGCTCAAAGGTGTGGTTAAATGAAAAAGGTTATGCGCGCTGTTCTTTGAAATACGGTACTGCTTATTACGTTACACATTAAATCAATGATCAGCAGTGTTGGGGAGTAACTAATTACATGTACACGCTAACATACGCACTCAGTGGGGTGTATTCATTGATGCCAAGGGAAGCCAGGCTTCCCCAACAGATTGACCAAGAAAAAATGAAATATTTCGTCTCTGTTTTGTGGTGTCGAGAAAACGATGCTAATTATGCTGTGAGAACAAGGAAATCCGCTGACTCTGTACTTTGATTATAAAGGTTTATTATATCAAAGTATTCCAGCGTCAATTTACAGACATCTGCCGATATCTGGAGAATAACCGGCTCCAATCTGTAATATGTTATTCTCCCCGTCCTCTGTTTTAACCGTGGTATTTATATCCTATGCCCTATGTAACATAATATGGGTGTTTTCCCCTACAGACCAATCCCAGGACTCCACCTAACAGACTTCCTCGGCTGTAGGGTGCCCCTATAGAACTACTCTCCAGATGCTCCCTTTAAGCTTAGTCAACATCCTCTAAGACCATTTGCAACCATTAGCAAAGTCATAAATTGTCCAGATACCACAGTTTCAATTCACAAGGGAGAAAGCATCCGAGCGAACGATACAGCGCCCCTCTGTCTCAGTATGTTTAGCGTATCTATCTGATGCTCTCTGGTCAGAAAGTGTATGACATTGTTTCCACCCCTAGCATTGAATACAAAGGCAGCAAGCGAGCATTTGGCCTCCCTTGTTATTTGAAAAAAATTATAATAATTGCCAATCAGTGTTGAGCTAAACTGAGTGAGCTCAGTTGTGAATGGTCCTGGCTCACAAAAAAATAAAAAATTGTCAAGGGAAGCCAGTTTGGATTTGGCTTCAGACCAATCACATCACAAGCCAAACTTCATTATTGACAGTGAAAAACATGAATTGTTGCATCTCGTTGTGTTGTCCTCCGGTGGCTAGCTAGCTAGCTAAAATCACCCCTTTCCTAAATTAGCCATCGATGGAGATAAGAATTTGGACTTGTGGTTTTATTTAATTCTCTGTACTGGCCAATGATTATAACGACGATTCTGATCCAACCATACATTTATACATTGTGCCCCTGGCCTGTGAGGATGGAAGTTCAACATGTAGCTAGCTAGATGTAGTATGCTAATATTAACTATTGTTGCCCATGAATGGAAACTAGTGAGCAAGTATTTTAGTCAAGTAGCCTAGGACAACAAAAACTAAAAGTATGAACTGTATGACAAAGTTATAGACAGTTTAGGCAAAATGAAAGAGGAGGATGGCATTGGCTTTTCTCTACAAGTAGGGTGAGTCAACATGTTTTTTCTACTTACACACACACACACACACACATCAGTACCATGGACAGCCACATCCCATTTAGCGTACATTGATTGGACTAAATAGTTGTTGGTATCTTTTAGTTGTCACTGTATTGAAATATGTTGAAATGGTGCTGGAATAGTGGAGGCTGCTGCTGTTTTCTTTGCGACTTGTTTATCAGTCCGAAAATGTCGGAAACATTACCTTGCTTGACCATGCTGTAGGTCATGTAACTGTTTGTACATGCAATATGTTTTGTGGACTTCACCAGTCAGATGTTGCTCTCCGTTTTGTAATGAAACAAATGTGTGGTTGAATTTATTCTGCCACTGTGTCTTCTTATTGTCTCGGCCTTAGGCCTATATATCACGGTATTTTTTTATTTTATTTTATTTCACCTTTATTTAACCAGGTAAGCCAGTTGAGAACAGGTTCTCATTTACAACTGCGACCTGGCCAAGATAAAGCAAAGTAGTGCAATAAAAACAACACAGAGTTACATATGGGGTAAAAAAAAACATAAAGTCAGAAATACAACAGAAAATATATATACAGTGTGTGCAAATGTAGCAAGTTATGGAGGTAAGGCAATAAATAGGCTATAGTGCAGAATAATTACAATAGTATTAACACTGGAATGCTAGATGTGCAAGAGATTATGTGCAAATAGAGATACTGGGGTGCAAAAGAGCAAAATAAATAACAATATAGGGATGAGGTAGTTGGGTGGGCTAATTTCAGATGGGCTGTGTACAGGTGCAGTGATCGGTAAGGTGCTCTGACAACTGATGCTTAAAGTTATTGAGGGAGATAAGAGTCTCCAGCTTCAGAGATTTTTGCAATTCGTTCCAGTCATTGGCAGCAGAGAACTGGAAGGAATGGCGGCCAAAGGAGGTGTTGGCTTTGGGAATGACCAGAGAGATATACCTGCTGGAGCGCAGACTACGGGTGGGTGCTGCTATGGTGACCAATGAGCTAAGATAAGGCGGGGATTTGCCTAGCAGTGATTTATAGATGGCCTGGAGCCAGTGGGTTTGACGACGAACATGTAGTGAGGACCAGCCAACAAGAGCGTACAGGTCACAGTGGTGGGTAGTGTATGGGGCTTTGGAGACAAAACGGATGGCACTGTGATAGACTACATCCAATTTGCTGAGTAGAGTGTTGGAGGCTATTTTGTAAATGACATCGCCGAAGTCAAGGATCGGTAGGATAGTCAGTTTTACGAGGGCATGTTTGGCAGCATGAGTGAAGGAGGCTTTGTTGCGAAATAGGAAGCCGATTCTAGATTTAACTTTGGATTGGAGATTCTTTATGTGAGTCTGGAAGTTGAGTTTACAGTCTAACCAGACACCTAGATATTTGTAGTTGTCCACATACTCTAGGTCAGACCCGTCGAGAGTGGTGATTCTAGTCGGGTGGGCGGGTGCTAGCAGCGTTCGATTGAAAAGCATGCATTTAGTTTTACTAGTGTTTAAGAGCAGTTGAAGGCTACTGAAGGATTGTTGTATGGCATTGAAGCTCGTTTGGAGGTTTGTTAACACAGTGTCCAATGAAGGGCCAGATGTATACAAAATGGTGTCGTCTGCGTAGAGGTGGATCTGAGAGTCACCAGCAGCAAGAGCGACATCATTGATATACACGGAGAAAAGTGTCGGCCCAAGAATTGAACCCTGTGGCACCCCCATAGAGACTGCCATAGGTCCAGACAACAGGCCCTCCGATTTGACACACTGAACTCTATCTGAGAAGTAGTTGGTGAACCAGGCGAGGCAGTCATTTGAGAAACCAAGGCTATTTAGTCTGCCAATAAGAATGCGGTGGTTGACAGAGTCGAAAGCCTTGGCCAGGTCGATGAAGACGGCTGCACAGTACTGTCTATTATCAATCGCGGTTATAATATCGTTTAGGACCTTGAGCGTGGCTGAAGTGCACCCGTGACCAGCTCGGAAACCGGATTGCATAGCGGAGAAGGTACGGTGGTATTCGAAATGGTCGATGATCTGTTTGTTAACTTGGCTTTCGAATACTTTCGAAAGGCAGGGCAGGATGGATATAGGTCTGTAGCAGTTTGGATCTAGAGTGTCACCCCCTTTGAAGAGGGGGGATGACCGCGGCAGCTTTCCAATCTCTGGGGATCTCAGACGTTATGAAAGAGAGGTTGAACAGACTAGTAATAGGGGTTGCGACAATTTCGGCGGCTAGTTTTAGAAAGAAAGGGTCCAGATTGTCTAGCCCAGCTGATTTGTAGGGGTCCAGATTTTGCAGCGCTTTCAAAACATCAGCTGTCTGAATTTGTGTGAAGGAGAAGCGGGGGGGCATGGGCAAGTTGCAGCAGAGGGTGCAGAGTTGGTGGCCGGGTTAGTGGTAGCCAGATGGAAAGCATGGCCAGCTGTAGCAAAATGCTTGTTGAAATTCTCGATTATTGTAGATTTATCGGTGGTGATAGTGTTTCCTAGCCTCAGTGCAGTGGGCAGCTGGGAGGAAGTGCTCTTATTCTCCATGGACTTTACAGTGTCCCAAAACTTTTTGGAGTTAGTGCTACAGGATGCAAATTTCTGTTTGAAAAAGTTAGCCTTTGCTTTCCTGACTGCTTGTGTATATTGGTTCCTAACTTCCCTGAAAAGTTGCATATCGCGGGGGCTATTTGATGCTAATGCTGTACGCCACAGGATGTTTTTGTGCTGGTCAAGGGCAGTCAAGTCTGAGGAGAACCAGGGGCTATATCGGTTCTTAGTTCTGTATTTTTTGAATGGGGCATGTTTATTTAAGATTGAGAGGAAATTACTTTTAAGGAACAACCAGGCATCCTCTACTGACGGAATGAGATCTATATCCATCCAGGATACCTGGGCCAGGTCAATTAGGAAGGCCTCCTTGCTAAAGTGTTTTAGGGAGCGTTTGACAGTGATGAGGGGTGGTCGTTTGACCGCGGACCCGTTACGGACGCAGGCAATAAGGCAGTGATCGCTGAGATCCTGGTTGAAGACAGCTGAGGTGTATTTAGAGGGTATGTTAGTCAGGATGATATCTATGAGGGTACCCATGTTTACGGATTTAGGGTTGTACCTGGTAGGTTCGTTGATAATTTGCGTGAGGTTGAGGGCATCTAGCTTGGATTGTAGGATGGCTGGGGTATTAAGCATATCCCAATTTAGGTCACCAAGCAGTACAAACTCTGAGGATAAATGGGGGCAATCAATTCACATATGGTGTCCAGGGCACAGCTGGGGGCTGAGGGGGGTCTGTAGCAAGCGGCAACAGTGAGAGACTTATTTCTGGAAAGGTGGATTTTTAGAAGTAGAAGCTCAAACTGTTTGGGCACAGACCTGGATAGTATGATGGAGCTCTGCAGGCTATCTCTACAGTAGATTGCAACTCCACCCCCCTTTGGCAGTTCTATCTAGACGGAAAATGTTATAGTTGGGGATGGAAATTTCAGAATTTTTGGTGGCCTTCCTGAGCCAGGATTCAGACACTGCTAGAACATCAGGGTTGGCAGAGTGTGCTAACGCAGTGAATAACTCAAACTTAGGAAGTAGACTTCTGATATTTATGTGCAAGAAACCAAGACTTTTGCGATTACAGAAGTCATCAAATGATAGCGCCTGGGGAGTAGGAGTGATACTGAGGGCTGCAGGGCCTGGGTTAGCCTCTACATCACCAGAGGAACAGAGGAGGACTAGAATAAGGATACGGCTAAAGGCTTTAAGAACTGGTCTTCTAGTGCGTTGGGTACATAGAATAAAGGGGGCAGATTTCCGGGTGTTATAGAAAAGATTCAGGGCATTATGTACAGACAAGGATATGGAAGGATATGAGTAAAGTGGAGGTAAACCTAAGCGTTGGGTAACAATGAAAGAGATAGTATCTCTAGAGGCATTAATTGAGTCGGTCTCTGAGTGTATGGGGGGAGGGACAAAGGAGCTATCTAAGGCAGGTTTAGCTAGGCTGGGGGGTCTACAGTGATATAGTACAATTAGAAATAACCGAAACAACAATAAACTAACCATGTTTGGGCTGAGGCTAAACATAAACAGGATGTAGTACCGTAAAAAGGAACAGTCCAGCAGATATCAGCTGTATAGCTGAGTTATCATAAGGTCCGGTGGTGAAGCACTTGTGAGTAAGAGGCCACGGATAGCGTGTGCTAGCGGGCCAGGCTAGCAGATGGATGGAATCTTCGTGGTTAACGTCGTAACCACATCAGACGATTTCGTCGGCAGACCAGTCGTGTAGGATCGGCGGGGCTTCGTGTCAACACTAGGTGGTCCCGTCCGGTTGACAGAGAGGTAGATAGCCGGGAGATGGGCCTAGCTCAGGATGATTAGCCAGACCACAGCGTCCGTTTTGTTGTAGCCAGCTGGTAGCGATGAATCCGGAGTTAAAGGTCCAGTGATTCAGTGATTCCGGCGGAAAAACTGATATGATCTGGGTCGATAACGCGCTGTGCAGACTGGCCGAATATCCGGTGATCAATGTCCAATGATTAAAATTAATTAAGGCGTATGAACTAGCAGGTTATAGAGCAAACAACGCAATTATCACAACACAGGTTGTAATATTGCTTTTTTTTTCCTGGATTGGCTTCCCCAGTGATTTTACCCACGCACCGTTATTGCACGCACTCTACACACACGTACATTTGTAATGTTGTATTGTTGTTGTATTGTGGTATTATTATGTATTTTTTTTGTGATGTAATTGCCTTAATCTTGTTTGGACCCCAGAAAGAGTAACTGGTGCCAAGGCATCCTTAATAAATACAAATGTAATCTGATTACAAAAAAAATAGATAACTGTAATCAGTTACGTTACCAGCAAAAATATTGTTATCAGATTATAGATAGTTTAGATTTTGTATTTTTTACTTATTGGATTACTTTTAAACTCAAATTTAGTTTGCGATAAAAAAATACATTTACACCTTTCTGTTTTCTCATTGACATTCAATTCAGCATTGAAAAAAGGTGCAAGTTTAAGTTTGTTCCATCTGAGCAATTCTGACCACATGTCAGAGACCACTATGATGACATGCCAAATGTGTTTGATGGATCCTTTTTGTCTTCTAATGCCTCTTAAGGGGAAAGTAATCCAAAAGTACCAAAGTAATCAGATTACGTTACTGGGTTTGGGTAATCCAAAAGCTACATTATTGATTACAATTTTGGACCGGTAACTAGTAACTAACGGATTACATTTAGAAAGTAACCTACCAAACCCTGATGATCAGTATCTTTTAAGCTGAGAAGAGACTTGTTTAGAAAGAACAGTGTATGAGCTACAGTAGAAAATAATAGAATGACTTTATTCCATCTACATCACCTCAGTAAGGTAAATATTCAACTGTCCTTGTTCTAGCCTAGGTTTACGGTCTCTCTAAAAACAGGTATTTACACAAGCCTGTTTCAAACGACAAGTTAACCAAGGGTTAATGAGGGGTATGTGGTTAATTACCCTCTTACCCCAAGACGCTTCACATGATAACTATAATATGTCAGCTAAAGAATGGTTCCCAGATATCCCCTGCGTACATCTAAAACCATACTTCTAAGATTTCTCCCCATTGTGGACACTCCTATGTCTGATAAGGCTACTCAGGAAGGAGAAACTCTTTGCACTTGAAGAGCCTCTCCTTGGTATGAACGGTCTGGTGCTTCTTCACATAATTAGCCTCAGCGACGCGATTTCCATGCGTATGGCAGGCGTATGGCTTGTCAGCGTCCGTCCTAATGCTCAGCCTCCCACGTTGTGACACAATGACACCCCAGGAGGTAGAAACAGGATCTACCACCCATGTGATTAGTCTTTGAGCTCCCTCCTTGACCTCTAACCATTGTTTGGATGTTGTTGAGATTGTGTGCTGTGTTATAGACCAGGTACCTCTTGTGGAGAATGCCCATCCTGACCTGGTCTGTATTGGTGGGGTAACCATGAGGTAACTGAGGAAGGCTATATCCAGGTCTTCTATGAACCCAGTCACTAGTCATTAGACAAGACCCTGAAGGAGAAGACAGACTTGCTGATAGACTACCACCATGGGGCTCTCCCACCACTCTCTGTGAAGGCTGAAGCCCAGGGTAACCTGCTCTGTTCATCATGGATACTGTGGTGTTTGTATCATAGGAACAGGAAGGTCTATCTCTATCAGCCCCAGGCCCTGCTCCATCACTGCACTGAGACTGTGAAGAGAAGGGTCTGGGCTGCAGACTGGATCCCTGACTGGAGCCTCTGTCTCGCTGATGACCACCAGGACTGTGGTTGTTCAGTTCACCATGGACTACAGACTTAAAACAAAGATTGTACAGAAAAGCATAAAGGTTTATATAAGAAACTCTTTGCTGTACACACAAACATGACATGCTATTATAAAATGTTAACCACAGTCAAGCCCATCTCTAACACTGTGATACAAGTACCTAACAATATGGAGCCAATGTTGTTTATAAATTATAGCTCGACTCAATGGTACAAAAATAAGTCAGTCAGCACAGATTACATTTTGCATTTCATTTCAAGAGAAAAAAAGAAAACCCGCACACTGCTCTTGCTAGTATCACTGCTCTTTATTCAGCTTTACGTATCGGCCTCAAGGCCTTGTCAGAGATTTTGTGAGTTTTTATAATTTGCACCTTTATATAGACATTGCTCCACCCACATCCGTTCAATGCATCGAATGGGGTTGGAGTCGAGGGAAAATAAACAAGCGTTACCAAATATAACAATGTGCATTTCATAAGTATTCTAATAAGGTGTGTACATAACTTATTAAACAAGAGTGTAAAACCACAATGAGGACATCGACATATCAAGTAAGTTTTCATAAATTACTGAGTACAGCCCAAGAAAAAACGTCAGAGTAGACTGAATGGGCAGCATTAATTCATGTTCACATTTACAACATAACATGCATGGGCATTTAATCATTAAGACCTTTTGGGAATAATGTCTGGAGGGTGAAAATCCAAAAACATTATATTTTGCTCAGAGTATTATTTATATCACCGCCCCTGTCTGATATCTTGACTTTCTCTATGCCACAAAATCTAAAGGTAGAAAGGTCATGTTTTTGGTCATTAAAATGTACTGCGACTGGATAATCCCTGTCGTTTCTCCTGATTGAACTTTTATGTTCACTAATTCTCTGTTTGAGAGAACGAGAGGTTTTACCTACATAACATGGACATAACACAGCCCACATGGACATTTAATCATATAGATAACATTGGTGGTGAAGCACGTAATAATGTCATTTATTTGGAACCGTTTTCCTCTATGTGGGTGGCAGAAATATTCACACTTCATCATATTGTTGCACTGTGCGCAACCTCTATCATTCGGAAGAGGGTGTAAAATAACCGGGCTCATTTATTTTTGTAGCTGGCAGTTGGCATGGACCAATCTGTCGCGTAAATTGCATCCTCTCCTATATACAATAAGTGGTGGGTTCTTAAATTCAGCTGGCAGAGCTGGGTCCGATGATAAAACATGCTAATTTCAACAAAATGGTCATACACTCACATAACGTAAAGTACAGTAATTTTATTGCACAAAACGATACATGACAAGTAGAAAAACTTTTCACTATGGTAACACTTGACCCTTTCTGTAAATCTGATACCCTCAATTTGATCAAATGGATTTTAGAATACTTGGTAAAAGGTTCAACATTACATTACACACAGCTTCACTACTTCCTGTCAAGTAAAGATGATTTAAGGCATTATCACAGATATTACGTCATATTAGGTAAGAATTAAGAGTCGGCAAAGTGATCGTGTCAGGCGAAAATTATATCAAAAGTTTTACCATTGCAACATTTGATGTACAGTCACATTCACCGTGGTTGTCTGAAGCGTGCTATAGAGTTCACAGCTAGCGATGCCTCATCGCAATTGGTAATTCCCCATCATTTGCAACAATGTCAATGAGCATCATCACTTTGCAGTACCTCAAATAGTCGTGATTACCAGCTGAGAAACTTTTATGAGTTGATTTTACTCCTGGCTCAGAGTTTGTCTGAGCAGTGTCTTAACACCATCCTAAAACCTACTCTGAGGTGGAAGGTTGTTTTCTTCTTAAAACCGGGTTTAACAGGATTCCTAAGACCTTTTCTGAGATGCTTTGTGGATACAAAAACCTAAAGCACATGGTATTCAACCTGAGTTGGAGCTGGACCCTGAAAGCCTGTCAGTTGGAGCTTGAATGCGACAAACTTCCACAGGTGTGTAGGCTACTTCGTTTTGTCATAAAAACAAAAGGCATACATCACACATCATAATTTGCTATATCATTACTGTACTGTTTTCAATAGGTCACCAGAAGATGCAGGCCGAGAGGGGTATACTGCAAAGCAAGCTAGATCTACTCAGGGTTTTCTAAAGCTAGCCAGCTTCAGTTAGCATCCCATTCAAGCTCCGGCTTCATCCGTACTACAACAGTGGATAATGCCCATCCGCCTGCCGCTAACTCTAGCAGGCTTGTAACTGCGCGTGCATGTTGCTCATGTCTAGTCGAACGCCAAACTCTTTATTGAGACAATGCTGAAACATCATTCCATGGGGAAGTCAGTTCCACATTTTCATTTTGTGCCTAAATTAAAGAAACGTTATCTTGCCAATTCAGCAGGCTAGGGTGTGAAATAGGCTTTTAGAAGTGCCGTCTTTATTTTATTACTTTGTGCTTATCAATGCACAAGCATCCTTTTCCCCACTCCTATCGATAAAGTCATTGTATTAAGGCATACAAAAGTTTTACTGTGCGTGAAGTTTCAAATGCATTTGGTGTGTAATGTGATAGGTTATTTAACATTACTATTTTTTAACACATTTGATGAATAACATTTAAATAATTTGTCTTCCTCAAATGAATTGGATGTCGACGAAATCTTTGAAAGGGAGGGAATGTTATTTCATTGGTTCTCAACTCGCGGCTCAGACACTTCATTAATGATAAATGTAGTTAGTTTCCCGATAGTGACGGAATTTAGGCTTACGAGTGTTTTAACGATACATCTTTCCTACAATGGCCGAATAATGTAACATCCGTTTTCCAAAACACCACGCAGAGAACGGTCGCTAAGTGCATCGTTGGAGCATGTGTCGATACTGATAGGCTCGAAAGAACGGAAGCGCTGCGCTCAGATCACCTTTCTCCATTCAAATCTTACCTTAACATCAGGATTATTTCGCAATACTGTTGACGGATCAGCTCTTAGATACATTTTACCTCCTAAGGCTCGAAATATTAACGCGGCTTATTCTAATGCTTACCCAATAAAAATGCATTAAATCACCGATTTGGAACATCATTGCGCACTTTAGGCTACACATCATGAAATATATTGAGACAAATTACAAGACAGCCTAGCCTACAAGTAGCTAAATAGAACTCAATTGATTGAACATGACATGTTTTTCATTATAATTAAAATAGTCCTATAGCCTACAGTTTATTTTTATGCAGTCATCTCGGATTTGATTTGAATCATATTTTTGTACGTTGCTTGTTTGTATAAATTGCAAAGACATTGGCAACTTTGTATTAGTAGTCAACTTTTGTCACAGAGAGACGGATACACCATGTGATTCTATGTTTAGCAGAGATCTGCGTATAAAGTGAAGCGGGAGGGCAAAAAAGCATCTAACGACACATTTAGCTGTTCTACGAGTGGTCTGAGGCAGGCGTTAGATTACAAGCGTTTTGAAGTGCAACGTTAATAACGATGGTTTTGGGAAAAAGGTTGGAGATTGACCGATTCGCCTACGAAGGTTCTAACGATGCACTTAGCCTTTGGGAAACCAGGCCAAGGTTAGTTCTGAAGGATTCGTTGCCATAGAAATGTACCAGGCTGAAAGCTGAACCACTTTCGTGGTACCGGTTATCCCGAGTTGAACTCAGTTGACCAAAGTTACCTCGCTAACTCCTCAAATTACATTCGTAGTATAGGGCTCTGAACAGCCTGTTTGCATGGTGGACCATACTGGCCTAAATGGAGCTCTATTCTCAAAAAGGGCTTTCGTTTTTGAGATGCCCCTACAGGGGGATGAAAACCATGTCAAACTGCAGCAACCTTATACAGTGAGGGAAAAAAGTATTTGATCCCCTGCTGATTTTGTACGTTTGCCCACTGACAAAGACATGATCAGTCTATAATTTTAATGGTAGGTCTATTTGAACAGTATGAGACAGAATAACAACAAAAAAATCCAGAAAAACCCATGTCAAAAATGTTATAAATTGACTTGCATTTTAATGAGGGAAATAAGTATTTGACCCCTCTGCAAAACATGACTTAGTACTTGGTGGCAAAACCCTTGTTGGCAATCAGAGGTCAGACGTTTCTTGTAGTTGGCCACCAGGTTTGCACACATCTCAGGAGGGATTTTGTCCCACTCCTCTTTGCAGATCTTCTCCAAGTCATTAAGGTTTCGAGACTGACGTTTGGCAACTCGAACCTTCAGCTCCCTCCACAGATTTTCTATGGGATTAAGGTCTGGAGAAAGGCCACTCCAGGACCTTAATGTGCTTCTTCTTGAGCCACTCCTTTGTTGCCTTGGCCGTGTTTTGTGGGTCATTGTCATGCTGGAATACCCATCCACTACCCATTTTCAATGCCCTGGCTGAGGGAAGGAGGTTCTCACCCAAGATTTGACGGTACATGGCCCCGTCCATCGTCCCTTTGATGCGGTGAAGTTGTCCTGTCCCCTTAGCAAAAAAACACCCCCCAAAGCATAATGTTTCCACCTCCATGTTTGACGGTGGGGATGGTGTTCTTGGGGTCATAGGTAGCATTCCTCCTCCTCCAAACACGGTGAGTTGAGTTGATGCCAAAGAGCTCCATTTTGGTCTCATCTGACCACAACACTTTCACCCAGTTCTCCTCTGAATCATTCAGATGTTCATTGGCAAACTTCAGACGGGCCTGTATATGTGCTTTCTTGAGCAGGGGGACCTTGCGGGTGCTGCAGGATTTCAGTCCTTCACGGCGTAGTGTGTTACCAATTGTTTTCTTGGTGACTACGGTCCCAGCTGCCTTGAGATCATTGACAAGATCCTCCCGTGTAGTTCTGGGCTGATTCCTCACCGTTCTCATGATCATTGCAACTCCACGAGGTGAGATCTTGCATGGAGCCCCAGGCAGAGGGAGATTGACAGTTATTTTGTGTTTCCTCCATTTGCAAATAATCGCACCAACTGTTGTCACCTTCTCACCAAGCTGCTTGGCGATGGTCTTGTAGCCCATTCCAGCCTTGTGTAGGTCTACAATATTGTCCCTGACATCCTTGGAGAGCTCTTTGGTGTTGGCCATGGTGGAGAGTTTGGAATCTGATTGATTCATTGCTTCTGTGGACAGGTGTCATTTATACAGGTAACAAGCTGAGATTAGGAGCACTCCCTTTAAGAGTGTGCTCCTAATCTCAGCTCGTTACCTGTATAAAAGACACCTGGGAGACAGAAATCTTTCTGATTGAGAGGGGGTCAAATACTTATTTCCCTCATTAAAATGCAAATCAATTTATAAAATTTTTGACATGCGTTTTTCTGGATTTTTTTGTTGTTATTCTGTCTCTCACTGTTCAAATAAACCTACCATTAAAATTATAGACTGATCATTTCTTTGTCAGTGGGCAAACGTACAACATCAGCAGGGGATCAAATACTTTTTTTCCCTCACTGTACTTGTTCATATGACTTATATTTAGACTCGATTAAGAGGGGGATTTCCTCTACCCAGACACAGAGACAGATAGACAATTGAACTCACAGGGCTGAGATTGCTATATGCATGTTTGCATCACGCAGGTATCCTATATACCACCCTATAAAACATTAACTCACATCTGTCATCACTATTATGTTGATTAATTCCAGTTAATAATTTTGGATTGAAAACGTAAAGGCAGTCTAGCCAGCCCAAGTTTGAATATAAACCACATTTGACCACATTCACATTTTCTCCTGACACACAAATGGACTATAAATACAGTACCAGTCAAAAGTTTGGACACACTTACTCATTCAAGGGTTTTTCTTTATTTGAACAATTTTCTACATTGTAGAATAATAGTGAAGACATCAAAACTATGAAATAACACATTTGGAATCATGTAGTAACCAAAAAAAAGTGTTAAACAAATCTAAATATATTTTATATTTGAGATTCTTCAAAGTAGCCACCCTTTGCCTTGATGACAGCTTTGCACACTTTTGGCATTCTCTCAACCAGCTTCACCTGGAATGCTTTTCCAACAGTCTTGAAGGAGTTCCCACATATGCTGAGCACTTGTTGGCTGCTTTTCCTTCACTCTGAGGTCCAACTCATCCCAAACCATCTCAATTGGGTTGAGGTCAGGGGATTGTGGAGGCAAAGTAATCTGATGTAGCACTCCATCACTCTCCTTGTTCAAATAGCCCTTACACAGCCTGGAGGTGTGTTGGGTTATTGTCCTGTTGAAAAACAAATGACAGTCCCACTAAGCGCAAACCAGATGGGATGGCGTATCGCTGCAGAATTCTGTGGTAGCCATGCTGGTTAAGTGTGCCTTGAATTCTAAATAAATCACTGACAGTGTCACCAGCAAAGCACCATCACACCACCTCCTCCATGCTTTATGGTGGAAACCACACATGCAGAGATCATCCGTTCACCTACTCTGTGTCTCACAAAGACGCAGCAATTGGAACCAAAAATCTCATATTTGGACTCATCAGACCAAAGGACAGATTTCCACTGGTCTAATGTCCATTGCTCGTGTTTCTTCCCCCAAGCAAAATAATGTATGCACTCACTAACTGTAAGTCGCTCTGGATAAGAGCATCTGCTAAATGACAAACAAAAAATATTTTAAAAAAATGTATTTAGAAAAAATTATAAAAATATAACATAAAAAAATATAATATGAAGGCCTGATTCATGCAGTCTCCTCTGAACAGTTGATGTTGAGATGTCTGTTACTTGTACTCTGAAGCATTTATTTAGGCTGCAATTTGAGGCTGGTAACTCTAATGAACTTATCCTCTGCAGCAGAGGTAACTCTGGGTCTTCCTTTCCTGTGGCGGTCCTCATGAGAGCCAGTTTCATCATAGCGCTTGATGGTTTTTGTGACTGCACTTGAAGAAACTTTCAAAGTTCTTGACATTTTCCGGATTAACTGACCATGTCTTAAAGTAATGATGGACCGTCGTTTCTCTTTGCTTATTTGAGCTGTTCTTGCCATAATATGGACTTGGTCTTTTACCAGATAGGGCAATCATCTGTATACCACCCCTACCTTGGCTCAAACGCATTAAGAAGGAAAGAAATTCCACAAATTAACTTTTAACAAGGCACACCTGTTAATTGAAATGCATTCCAGGTGACTACCTTATGAAGCTGGTTGAGAGAATGCCAAGCGTGTGCAAAGCTGTCATCAAGGCAAAGGGTGGCTACTTTGAAGAATCTCAAATATAAAATATATTTTGATTTGTTTAACACTTTTTTGGTTACTACATGATTCCATATGTGTTATTTTACAGTTTTGATGTCTTCACTATTATTCCACAATGTAGAAAATATTAAAAATAAAGAAAAACCCTGGAATGAGTAGGTGTGTCCAAACTTTTGACTGGTAACTGTCCATAACGTTAACAATTTGTTTACCCTGACCAGATGGACAGGGTGCATAGGCTGTTTGCAGCTGTTATTATTAGTAGCCTACAGTTGATCAGACTTGTTTGTGTCTGTCCGGAGTGATTGTGTTATCACCTTTGCTAAATAAATACAGAAGGAAAGTGGAAAGGCTACTTGAGCGAGTGCGGGAAAAATGTGCTGCGTCAACCTCTCTCTTTAATCTCACTTTTAATGGATGATGCGATGGAAGCTATCAAAACATTCTGAATTGATTTCGACATCCAAGCAAAGACAGTCGAAAGTTCCATATGTTAAGCAAGTAAAGCATCGTAACGTGCAATTACCTCTGCAAGTTCCTTGTAGTTGTCCTTGTTAGTGGAACTTTCCCTCTCTTCGTGTCCTCTAAACGGCAATTATTGTATGGCCAAAAATGCAGTGGGGTCGATAAGCCGCTTGATAACATCCCTGTTTCTTCTTACTTGTGTTGCGCAGTTTGAACACATAGACCTTGAAGGAGGTCATTACATGATTGAAGTGGCTTTTTCCCAGAAGCTTGAATCTGATGTGGGCATTTATATGCTCCCTGCTTTTGTTATGCCGTTTTGCTGAACGACCAATGTTCTTCAGGTCACTGTACCCCCTTTCCCCCCAAGGCTCTGACTTAACAAAAAGCAGGCAAGGTCAGCAATACAGGCCACTTGATGAAAGGCTCCCTGTTAACCAGCTATACTTTTGATACCAATTGGTATTGAACGCCCTCACCTTTTCATCCTTCTTCATGAAACTGTTCTCAGGCAGAGGTCGACCCTCGGTTTTAATTCGCACCTTTTCTGTGTACCCCAGAGAATGAAAGGGATTCTTCAACAAAAAGTCCACAACATTTTCGGTAGCGTTGGCCATTCTGGCGGCAAAAACGGCTTGCTTGCACTGATTTTTCTTGTTTTTAAAATTTACGGATAGCCAGGGGCACTCTCCATAATACATCATTCACAAACAAAGCATTCGTGTTTAGTGAGTTCACCAGCTCAGAGGCAGTAGGGATGACCAGGGATGTTCTCTTGATAAGTGTGTGAATTGGACAATTTTCCTGTCCTGCTAAGCCTTCAAAATGTAACTAGTACTTTTGGGTGTCAGGGAAAATGTAAGTAAAAGTTGTCAGAAATGTAAAGTATAGTACAGATACCCAAAAAACTACCTAAGTAGTACTTTAAAGTATTTTTACTTAAGTACTTTACACCACTGACGTTAGCAGGCTAGTTGGCTAGCAACCTTGCAAGCTGATTTGTAACAATAAATTCATAAAGTATTTGCTTGTCAGTTGGCTGAAAATGTAATTGAAACCAGTAGTCAAGAGTGTAAACATGTTATACATTTGAAGTTATTTCTGTTGGAGTTTACATTATGGCTTGCCTGGGTCCTCCATATTACGTCACACCCCGCAAAAACATTTTCCGGCATTCTGATGGGTTTTATGTAATAACTCTAAGTAACTTTGCATTGGGACTTTTGATGCGTATACTAATGCAAATCCATGTTACATGTGGTTATGTTAATGCTACAAACCCTTTAATGCAGTTTTGATCTAAACTCAGAAGCTATCGCGTGGAATGGTTACTTTCTATGTTAATAGAGTGGGATGGTTTTTCTGCTGGTGTATCCTGAGGTAGCTCCTCTCTGTGAACTTCTTCCCGCAGTGCGTACAGGTGAACTGCCTCTCTCCCGTGTGGACCTTCAGGTGTATCTTCAAATTGTCCTGGCGGGAGAACCTTTTCTCACACTGGGGGCAACTGTAAGGTTTCTCCCCTGTGTGGACCCTCTGGTGCCTCTTCAGGTCACGAGCCTGGGCGAAGCGCATATGACACTGGGTACAGCTGTAGGGTTTCACCCCTGTGTGGACCTTCTGGTGGATCTCCACCTTCTGTAGGCAGCTGAAGCCTTTGTTACAGAACATGCAGAGGAACCGTTTCTCTTTACTATTGCCTGATGTGGCTCCCCCTCCCTGAGCCTGGGCTCTAGCCCTGTCGTTTGAGTTCAATACCTGATCGAAAAGGATGCGGCCGTGTGAATTGGAAGGCCCCACCGACGTGGACACTGGGTCGCAATCCCTGAGCGAATGTAAAGGGGAGTGGGTCACAACATTTAGATTTGTCTCTAAGCTTTCCCTGTAATCTAAGAAATCTCTGCCCTGTGACTGTCCGTCTCCTAGGTGACTATCTGCATTCCATGTGGGAGGAGTGTCGCCCTCCACTTTCACAGTCACCTCATCTACCACTATAACCTCCACTTTCTTATCTAGGCACCCTTCAGAGTATACACTACTACTGTACCGGTTCCAGTCCCCTGTAGACAGATCAGTCTGTGTCTCTAAACCCAAGGGCATGTTGCCAGCGTCCATCTCTGTAGTGTAAGAACAAGACAGGTCATCACCGCTAGTGTCTAACGCGTCACCATCACCATCACCCTCTTCACGGGAATAAACTGACCTCTGGCTCTGGTGAAATACCGGTAAGTAGTCTGAGCTGGGAGCAGGAGGACAGCCCAGACTCTCTGGGTCTGATCTGTGGTCATATCCTTTGTTTAAGAGCCTGTGTGTTTCAATTAAAGTCTCAGTGTCCATCTCTGACGGCGTTCGGTGTTCCACTGACCCGATGCTGCATCGGGACCTGGGCAGCGCTGGGGCGGTGGTGGGGTCCTCCGGGGCTACAGGCGGCGCTCCAGCCACTCCAGTCTCAGTGTCTCTGCTGTGTCGTGGGTCCTCTCTTTCAGTCTTCTCCTGCTTGACCAGAGATGATCCTCCAGGACCTGCAGCCTCTGCATCTGCAGACTGACAAGAAGAGAGGTGGTACATGAGTTGAATTGGTTAACAATGTCATAGGGAAGTCTTACAAGCTCCCATATCCTCCTGAGACCCAGCAATCATTTTTTATGTTCTTTAATGGACATTTGTGTTTGATCCGTATCACTAATGAAATACATGCCACTGTGTTAGGTCCTGTTGTACTTATGAGAGGACATTTTGGGCTTTTCAAAAAAAAAAAAAAAAAAAACGGTCTCTGGAGGCAATGACAGATAAATGTGGATGTACATGTAAGCAAGTGAATAGCTTAGGGTAGCGATGGGCATTTTAAATTATTTCACTATTTGAATAATATCATGATCTTTTATTCGGATATCTGGATACATATGTTTTAAAGAATGTATTTTATTTTATTTTACTTCAATGGAGATTTGAGAGAGAAGGTGCGCTGCGCTAACGGTAGGGGGCAGTCGAGAGAGGAGCAGGGGCCGGTGTGTGTAGCACTGAGGGAGAAAGAGAGAGGGAAAGTAGCCAAACCAACTTGCGCTAGTTCGACAAACTTGTTGCTGCCATAGTTTATCTGTCATGCTATCTTGTCTAGACTGCATCAATATAAAGAAGCAAGCTAGCTAGCTAAGTTAGCCAGCTAGCTAAAGTAGCAAGGCTAATTGAGGCTATTTTTCTGCGCTTCCCGTCCTTGTCTACAACTCCATTCATATGAAACAACAGCCTACCTGTTGGTTGATCATTGTTGCCTACTCCTTCTCATTTAGCCAGCATAATTCTGTAACTTTAATTCCATTTAGCATTGATTAGAAAGCTCCCACTTCACTTGCTACACATGGTTCCTCTTGATTGACCGACAATAACAAGCTACACCAGTGTAAAACATGTCTAGGCTACCGGTGCGTCTTTTTTTATGGGGCGCACTCATAAAAACTGTAATAAAACTTGTATAACATGTTTTAATGTAATGGTCTATCCTCGTAGGCTACGTAGCAATGTCACATAGATCATTGTTTAATTTTAGACACTGCCTTAAAAAATAATAGGCCTTTTTTTCCCCCTCAAAAATGAATACTCTCCTAGTAATCGAATACTAATATCAGTTTGGATATTCACATAACCGTGCCAATCCCTAGCTGAGGGTAGCCTTTCTGAAATAAACTGGCCACATTTGATTTACAAAGTAACTGTTTTATGCAACACTATTACACTAACCTCTATCATGATAATGTGCTGTGTTGAGGTTCCACTCCCCTCATCAACAGTGATTGGTTGGTCTTCTCTCCATGTATTGTGTCCCGCTGGCTTCACAAAGCTCCTGTGGCCTCCAGTGAGATGTCCTTCACCTGAGAGTGATTGGGGGGAAAAGAGGTGCTTAGTAGAGCCCGACCTATATGTTTTTTTGGGTCCAATACGGATTCAGATTTTTGGGGGAACAAAACTTACCGATACCGATATATCTGCCGATATACTGTTACAGCGGAAAATGAAAAAGTGTCATTTTTCCACACTGAATTTTCATAAACTGCCATCCAATAACTTCACTTCAAATGTAGATTTCTTACATTGTGACAATATTTCCACATCATGAGAATGTCCACAAATGTTCAGATAAGCATCAGATTCCCCTTTTCCACCC
This sequence comes from Coregonus clupeaformis, assembly GCF_020615455.1. Lineage (NCBI taxonomy): Eukaryota > Metazoa > Chordata > Actinopteri > Salmoniformes > Salmonidae > Coregonus > Coregonus clupeaformis. The sequence goes on along the minus strand of NW_025534512.1, from coordinate 82,738 downwards.
TATTTATTGAATATCGATTATCGGTTTATGCTGATATCAATATCGGTCAGGCTCTAGTGGTTAGGTTAGCTACTGTCAATGCTCAACAGTGTATTGTACACTTTTGACACTGTCTAGAATTGTCAAGGATGTAAGGTAACATTTCTTATAACTTCTTGATATACTATTTATTGATTGATGCATTTTGTTCCATGCATATTTTTTTTTTAATTGAGTAAATAATCGGAAATGCAGTAAATAAAACATCTGGTTAGAATATGATAGTGTCTTTGCGCAAGATAGTTAAGTAATCAGGGGAATTATTGCTTACTATCCAAGAATTGACCAAGACCAAGCTCTCAAGAACCCAAGTGGGGTATACCCAGTTTACAGCCGGCCCCCCTGGTTCTCAGCTGATGGTATTGATCCCAGTTTGCTCCCTCGTGAACTACAATCCCGACGCTCTGTTTAATCCAGACACTGTCTGAACGCAAATGCACCTCACTTGTGATACAGTTTTGGAAACCTTTAACTTAACTTTCATATAAGAGAGAAAGAATCTTACAAATACAAAAGATACACTTACTGTGCACAGTTTAGCAAAGTTGCACCTGGCTGTTTTCAAACGCTGCCTCGGCTATGACACATCCTCTCACCTTGCGCTCGCATTTCCATTCGACCATTCCATTCCACATTTCCTGTGTTTCTCAAAATACAGCCGGGTGCAACTTTGCAAGTGTATCTTTTCTATTTGAAAAATAATTTATGTGGTTCTGGTTTAACCGAGATTTCCAAAACTGAAATCTCGGTTAAACCAGAACCACTCTGTTCGTAACAGATTTCAGTTTTGGGAACAGAAAACTCTATTGAGGATCTGTTTCATCAATGAGAAAATGTGCAGAATGTCGACCAAAATTAAACTCGGTCCATCTTCTTCCACTGCCGGCCACTGGGCTTCTGTGGAAATGCTCACCAGATGCTTCAGATTTATAAAAATTTGTGAAACATCTGGCTCATGATTGTTCTGTGGTTGTACATGACAGATCTACGGTACCATTTATGTTTACGTATTCTCTCCAGTGTTCGAGTTTTCCAAAACGGTATCTTGGGCAAGGCATATTCGTATTAAGACAGAGCATGGGCAGCATCGGAGAAATGCCCTCAGGCAGTCATCAGAATAGACTGTATAATTAAGTAATAAGGCCAGAGGTGTGGTATATGGCCAATATACCACGGCTAAGGGCTGTTCTTATGCACGACCCAAAGCGAGTGCATGGACACAGCCCTTAGCCGTGGTATATTGGCCATATATCACAAACCCCCGAGATGCCTTATTGCTATTATAAACTAGTCACCAACGTAATTAGAGCAGCTAAACTAGATGTTTTGTCATAAGGGTGGTCTGATATACCACGTCTGTCAGCAATCAGCATTCAGGGCTCGGACCACCCAGTTTAAAATGTTTAATAACATTTACCGTCTTTTTGAATGGGCTAACTAAGACCCAATTCTGGGTAACACATCTGAACATGTGTGCAAAGGGGAAGGGGGCGACAGGCACTGAGCTATATATGAACGGCGTCAGGCAGCACAGCCTCGGAAAAATGTACCTCTTGCCGATGCTCTGTATCGGTCAACGATCTTGACACTACTGGGACTGGCGAGGACGCGCTCTCGCATTGTCCTCTCTGCGCGCTCCCGTGATACCTTCAGTTCCAGTAGCTGTAGTTTCCTCTGCAATGCCCTGTTTTCTTTCTGGCTTTGAGTTATTTCCAAACGAAACACTGCATAGTCGTCGTCTACGAGTTTACAGATCTCTGCCACGGCTGCATTCGCTAGCACCTCCATGATGGAGGCTATTTGAGTGTGAAAAACCATACAGTTAGCCATTGTTAGTTAACGTCAGCAACTAGCAAGCTAGCGTTACCTAGATAACATATCAACCAAGTCCAACGCGAATTACACACTACCTGTGGTAAGTTTGTGATGCTGTGCAGTTACATTTGTCATATTTTGAGTTCCAGGGTGTTAATAAACGTCTAAATAACAACAATAAAAACGCTAACATTGAAATTGTTCTTGGTCACAGTTCTCTTCCGTTTACACTGAAGAGAAAGGATCTTATTGGTTGGCGTCATAGCTCAAAGGGTGTGGTTAAATGAAAAGGGTACGCGCACTGTTCTTTGAAACATGGTACTGCTTTTGAATACTGAACAAAAATATAAAACGGAACATGCAACAATTTAAAAGACTTTACAGTTCATATAAGGACTACCATTTGCCTCCTGGAGCGCGACATCTCATTCGCATAGAGCTGTTGATTGGGGCCTGTGGAATGTTGGTGCGAAATTGCTGGATATTGGCGGGAAGTGGAACACGCTGTCGTACATGTCGATCAAAAGTATTGCAAACATGCTCAATGGGTGACATGTCTGGTGAGTATGCAGGCCATGGAAGAACTGGGACATTTTCAGCTTCCAGGAATTGTGTACAGATCCTTGCAGCATGGAGCCGTGGATTATCATGCTGAAACATGAGATGATGGCAGCGGATGAATGGCATGACAATGGGCCTCAGGATCTTGTATGGTATCTCTGTGCATTCAAATCACGATAAAATGAAATTGTGTTCGTTGTCAGTACCTTATGCCTGCCCATATCACAACCCCACCACCACGGGGCATTCTGTTCACAACGTTGACATCAGCAAACCGCTCGCTCACATGACACCATACACGTGGTCTGCGGTTGAGGCCTGTTGGATGTACAGCCAAATTCTCTAAAACAATGTAGGAGGCGGCTCAAGACATTTGTGCAAAACATTTTAGAGAAATAAGCTTTTTGTGTGTATGGAACATTTCTGGGATCTTTTTCAGCTCATGAAGCATGGGACCAACACTTTACATGTTGCGTTTAGATTTTTGTTCAGTGTACATTACACATAAAATCTCCTATGATAGCTATCTTACTGTCTCTCTAAAAACAGTTATTTACACAAGCCTGTTTCAAATGACAAGTTAATAAAGGGTTAATGAGGGGTATGTGGTTAATTACCTTATTACCCTTAGAAACTTCAGATGATAACTATAATATGTCAGCTAATGAACAGTTCCCAGACATCCCCTGCGTACATCTCAAGCCACACTGCTATAATTTCTCCCCGTTGTGGACACTCCTATGTCTGGTAAGGTTAGTCAGGAAGGAGCTCTTGTAACAGTTTGCACGAGAAGGGCCTCTCCTTGGGGTGAACGGTCTGGTGCTACTTCAAATAGTTTGCCCTAGCGAAGCGCTTGTCTCCGTCCTAATGCTCGGTCTCCCACGTTGTGACCCAATGACCCATGAGGAGGTAAAGCAGGTGCCACCCTCAGGTGGTTAGACTGAGCTCCCTCCTTGACCTCTAGCCATTGTTTGGGTGTTGTTGGGATTGTTGGGATCTCAGTCCCTCAGATGATAAAATAAATGTAAAAATAGTCAGTCAGCACAAATTCGATTTTGTATTTCATTTCAACAAAATGGTTCTACTCTAACATGAGTGACTTCAAGTATAGTACTTTTATTTCACAAAACGATATATGACAAGAAGTATACATTTTCTCAGTATGGTAACACTCTTTACCCTCACTTTGATAAAATGAATTTTAGAATACTTTGGAAAAGGAACTTCAGAGACAGAGGTGCCTGATGAAAAGCTCCGGGCCTGTCTGACTGATGTGTCTCCCTCCCTGGCTGTATCATCGACGCCACCTCCAATCAAGCTACTCCTTTACTGAAGTGCATCATCATTTTCCCATGAAAATAAATCTATTATTATTCCCTAATCATTATTATCATTTTATTACATGTCACTATACTCTATACATGGGCTGTGTGCATTTTCTGTTGGTGTAACCTGAGGTAGCTCCTCTCCCGTGTGGCCTTCTCCCGTGTGGACCTTCAGGTGCATCTTCAGATGGTGTTGGTAGGAGAAACACTGGGGGCAGCTGTAGGATTTCTCCCCTGTGTGGACTCTATGTTGCCTCTTCAGGTTGGACAACTGGGAGAAATTGGCCTGGCAAAGATGGCAGCCAAATGATTTCTCCAGCTATTAAGGGAAACTGAAGGCTTTCCCACATAGCGATCCTATACAAGGCAGTCTGAAGGCAGCACCTGTTCGGGGGTTAACCTGAGGTGCCATCAGTCTCTCTGAATCACTATAGGAGCAGGACGGAGCATCGCTAGCAGTCTGTCGGTTCTATCCCGCCGCATACGGACACCTCCCCACCCCTGCAGACAAAACCTATGCCTCGCTCTGGTCACAGCCAGTCTGTTGTCATGGAGACTATGACTGGATGTTGTTTTGTGTTCCACTGTCTGTTTCTGGTTGTGGTTAACAGTGTTGTTCCCCAGCCCAGAGTTGAGGACGCTGTCCTATCCACTGACCTCCACTATGTCACCTCAGGTCTAGGCCTGCTCAGTGATGTTGTCCCGTGGGCCATTGGCTGCACCGGTCTGGGTCTGGGAATCCAAGATGGCCGCCCAGTCCCCTCTGTTTGCCTCCAGCCAACCACCTGCAGAAAGAGGTTACAAAATCATGGCAGAGAGAACTCTACGTATGGAGTTTTTTTGGTCAATTATCCGGTGAAGTTCATACATTGTGTTTTAGTATGTAAACAGAAGTTGTATTGATTTCACTGAAGGAAATTTAGAAAAAAAATCACAGCCTGGCGCATCACTATTTCCATTGAAGATCTATTACTGTATGTAGGCTATATGTATTTCTCCCTTACCTTGCTCCCCCATCTTTACTCCACTCAGCAGGTCAATGCTCTCTGGTCCATCTTCTATTGTCTCCTCTTTGACCAGCAGCAGATCAGGCTTCCCATCCTCCATGTCTACTGACTGTAAGAGATACAGAGAGAGAGTATGAGCATCCTGCTATGCAGCATCTGATTGGGCAATGAGGGATGGCTATGAGTACTATGCAAATGTTTTAGTCGATTTGATTACTTGACACTCTTTAAAGGTTTGATAATTGAAAGGCATGGTCCCACACTTAAAACAAAATTAATCAAGACCTGGGCCCGTATCTACAAAGAGTCTCAGAGTAAGAGTGCTGATCGAGGATCAGGTCCCCACCTGTCTACATAGTCTTATTCATTATGATCTAAAAGACTAAACTGATCCTAGATCAGCACTCCTACTCTGAGAGACTTTGAGGATACAGGCCCTGACCTAATACCATACAGACAGTAGTTCACAGTGGGCTCACCTCAGTGAGACTGTGTGTGGTCCTGTGCTGCTCAGCTGGTTCCTCTGTGGGTTCAGGAGGAGGTGTAGTCTGGTTGTCTTCCATAACCATGGTCACCTCAGGGTTCCCCAGACCCTCCTCACACCCCTCCTCCTTCACCAGCAGCACCTCTGGACCCTCCTCCTCCTGGAAGAGAGAGGTGATACAGATTACACAGACATACACTCCCTCAGGTACGTAACACAGATAATAAACACACTTTCAACATGGAGTGTTTACCCATCCCCACTACATTTGAGTCCTATACTGTTATTAAAGCCATCATGGTGGACATAAATGAGTCGGCTATAAGTCAAAAGTCAGACAAACCCGACTAAACTATTTTGACGTGTACATGTAACTGAGTTAAGAACGTACCTCACTCCACAGCTAGTTGGAAATGTTGCAGATGGAGCCATTCATAAGGTACCTTTTGTATGGCTAAATAGGTTTGCACGTTGTGAAGGAGGGCAGTCACACAGTGTGTTGCAGAGGATCACTGGTTCGAGCCCAGTATGGGGAAGTCAGACAGTGGAGGAAGCTAAGCTGTTAACAGCACACAGACTCCCGTTACATACAGTAGGTATTTGTTAGAGTGAGTTATAAAGTGTTTTATTGGTTATAAAGTGCTGTTGGGTGTATGCAGAATAGGGTGAAAGATGTGATGTACACAGAGTGTACAAAACATTAGGAACACTGTCCTAATATTATGTACACAGTGTACAAAACATTAGGAACACTGTCCTAATATTATGTACACAGTGTACAAAACCTTAGGAACACTGTCCTAATATTGAGTTGCACCGCCTTTTGCCCTCAGAACAGCCTCAATTCATCGGGGCATGGACTCTACAAGGCGTCAAATGCGTTCCACAGGGATGCTGGCCCATGATGACTCCAATGCTTCCCAAAGTTGTGTCAAGTTGTCTGGATGGCACCTGGCACCTACTATTAGCGATGCTACGTTTGATACCGGAGCTCCGAGGCATGCGGCGAAATCGCTAAGCAGTTTACTTCGAAGCAGTGTGCCGATGCTTGTACCATTTTATCAGAAGCACGTGATCAATGACGTCCAAAGCTTTGTTTTGTCGATTAGCCAGCTGATTGGTTTGGTATTGGCTTCTGTAGAAGACAAAAAGGCTACCCTGCGTACGCGCTACGGGGTGTGCGACGTCATCTATAATAATTTGGCTGTTCTAAATGCTTTTGATCAGCAGGTGCCAATAGTGTACACTGTGTGGATCAAAGCCTCAAGTAATGAACCTATTTTGGACACAATTTTCTGGAAATGCTTAATGTTTCAGAAAACTTTGTTTCCCCATCACTACCTACTACCATACCCAGTTCAAGCACACTCACATGTTTTGTCTTGCCCATTCACCCTCAATGGCACACATATACAATCCATTTCTCAATTGTCGCAAGGCTTAAAAATCTTGAACTTGTCTCCTCCCCTTCATATATACTGATTGAAGTGGATTTAACAGGTGACATCAATAAGGGATCATAGCTTTCACCTGGTCAGTCTGTTTTGTAAACAGTGTCTATTAAGGGAGTCTCAATGAAAGTCAGAATGAAAAGTCCCATTTTGTGTTTATTGAACATAAACAAGTTTTACATACACCATATGAAAACCACACAGAGGTCTCAACTTAAAATGAGCATGAACTTAATAACCTGCATTCATTTTTTCATTAAGAGTGTCTTGGGGAAAAAAGTAGTTGAACGGAAGTAATGAAATAGGCATTTGTGAACATCCTAACCTACACAGTACAAACACTATGTAACAGACTTTTTAGGCTTATATATGCCTTATTTATCACACAATGTCTGGATGCAATATTCTACCCAGGAATATTCAACACTGAAATCTGTTACTCTCGTTATTCCAAATGCATCTGTGGATATTTTCTGCTGACAACAATGAAAATTAGTCTTTGTCTTTATTGAAGGGTTTGCCCAAAACGTCAGAAGCTATAGAGCGGAATGGTTTTTCTGCTGGTGTATCCTGAGGTAGTTCCTCTCTGAGAACCTCTTCCTGCAATGCGTACAGGCGAACGGCCTCTCTCCTGTGTGGACCTTCAGGTGTATCTTTAGCTGGTTCTGACGGGTGAACCTCTTCTCACACTGTGAGCAGCTGTAGGGTTTCTCCCCTGTGTGGATCCTCTGGTGCCTCTTCAGGTCACCAGCCTGGGCGAAGCGCATGTGACACTGGGTACAGCTGAAGGGTTTCAACCCTGTGTGGACCATCTGGTGCCTCTTCAGGCTGGACGAGTGGGAGAAACTGACCCGGCACAGATGGCAGCTGAATGGTTTTTCCCCTGTGTGCATCCTCTGGTGGATCTCGACCTGTTTGGGGAAACTGAAAGCTTTCCCACAGAATGAACACGGGAAGCGCTTCTCTTTGCCACCAGATCTGCTGAGAGTTTTACTACTACTGTCATTTGTCAATGGGCTTGTGTAGCCATTTATTGTTGAGGCACTGGCATTGTCTGAGGTCTGGTTTAACATAAGGAGAGTGTGAGGAGGACGAAGGCCAGGGAGTGTCTGTGTTGTCGCAGGGTCCATGTTCCAGCTGATAGATCCTATAGAAGGCAGGCTGAAGGCAGCACCTGTTAGGGGGTTAACCTGAGGCACCATCAGTCTCTCTGAATCACAACTATAGGAGCAAGACGGAGCATCGCTAGCCGAATCTGTGTCTGTTCCCTCAAGCTGCATACGGACACCTCCCCGACCCCGCAGACCAACTCTACGCCTCGCCCTGGTCTCAGCCAGTCTGTTGTCATGTAGACTAAGTTCGGATGTTGTTTTGTGTTCCACTGTCTGTTTCTGGTTGTGGTGAACAGCGTTGTTCCCCAGCCCAGAGTTGAGGACGCTGTCCCATCCACTGACCTCCACTATGATGTTGCCTCTGGTCCTGGCCTGCTCAGTGATGTCGTCCCCTGGGATATTGGCTGCACCGGTCTTGGAATCCAAGATGGCAGCCCAGTCTCCTCTGTTAGCCTCCAGCCAACCACCTGTAGGAAGAGGTTACAAAATAGACTTTATAAACATGGCAGAGAATATGGAGTTGTATGGACAAAATAATAGCCAGGTGCATCACTATTCCCATTGAAGTATATCTATTATGTTCTGTATATGTACAATGCATTCGGAAAGTATTCAGATCTCTTGACTTTTTCCACATTTTGTTACGTTACAGCCTTATTCTAAAATTGATTTAAAAAATTGTATTTTTTACTCCTCAATCTACACAGAATTACCATAATGACAAAGTAAAAACAGATATTTAGATTTTTTGGGCAAAAAAATAGTTCAATCTTGCTTTCATCAGAACAGAGAATCTTGTTTATCATGGTCAGAGTCCTTTAGGTGCCTTTTGGCAAACTCCAAGCGGGCTGTCATGTGCCTTTTTCTGAGAAGTGGCTTCTGTCTGGCCACTCTACCATAAAGGCCTGATTGGTGGAGTGCTGCAGAGATGGTTGTCCTTCTGGAAGGTTCTCCCATCTCCACAAAGGAACTCTGAAGCTCTGTCAGAGTGACCATCGGGTTCATGGTCACCTCCCTGACCAAGGCCCTTCTCCCCCGATTGCTCAGTTTGGCCGGGCGGCCAGCTCTAGAAAGAGTCTTGGTGGTTCCAAACTTCTTCCATTTAAGAATGATGGAGGCCACTTTGTTCTTGGGGACCTTCAATGCTGCAGAATGTATTTGCTACCCTTCCCAAGCTCTGTGCCTCGACACAATCCTGTCTCGGAGCTCTACGGACAATTCCTTCGACCTCATGGCTTGGTTTTTGCTCTGACATGCACTGTGAACTGTGGGACCATATATAGACAGGTGTGTGCCTTTCCAAATCATGAACGATCAATTGAATCAAGTTGTAGAAACATCTCAAGGATGATCAATGGAAACAGGATGCACCTGAGCTCAATTTCGAGTCTCTTAGCAAAGGGTCTGAATACTTATGTAAATAAGGTATCTGTTTTTTATTTTTAATAATGTGCAAAAATGTCTAAAAACCTGTTTTCGCTTTGTCATTATGGGGTATTGTGTGTAGATTGATGAGGATTTTTTTCTATTTAATCCATTTTAGAATAAGGCTGTAACGTAACAAAATGTGGAAAAAGGGTGGGGGTCTGAATACTTTCCAAATGTATTGTATGTCTCCCTTACCTTGCTCCCCCATCTTTAGTCCACTCAGCAGGTCAATGCTCTTTGGTCCGTCTTCTATTGTCTCCTCTTTGACTAGCAGCAGATCAGGCTTCCCATCCTCCATGTCTACTGACTGTAAGAGATACAGAGTGAGAGGATGTTGGATCAATAAATCTGATATGAGCACCCTGCTATGGAGCATCTTCAGATTGGGCAATGAGGAATTGCTATGAGTACTATGCAAACATGTTAGTTGATTTGATACCATGCAAACCGGTTAGCTCGATTACTTTCCACTCTTTAATGGTTTGATCATTCAAAGCACTTAAGACAAAATTAATCAAGACCTGGGCCCGTATCCACAGAGTCTCAGACTAGGAGTGCTGATCTAGGATCTTTCCATATAATCGTATTCATTATAATCCTAGATCAGCACTCCTACTCTGAGACACTGTGGATACGGGCCCTGACCTAATCCCATAAAGACAGTAGTTCACAATGGGATCACCTCAGTGAGACTGTGTGTGGTCCTGTGCTGCTCAGCTGGTTCCTCTGTGGGTTCAGGAGGAGGTGTAGTCTGGTTGTCCTCCATGACCATGGTCCCCTCAGGGTTCCCCAGACCCTCCTCACACCCCTCCTCCTTCACCAGCAGCACCTCTGGACCCTCCTCCTCCTGGAACAGAGGGGTGATACAGTTTACACAGACATACACCCCCTCAGGTACGTACACACAGATAAAAACACGTTCAATATGGAGTGTTTACCCATCCCCACTACATTTGAGTCCTATAATGTAGTTACAGAATGACTTCATTGTTGTTAAACCCATCATGGTGGACAAAAATATGATGTTGTGGGTAAAAAAAGTAATCTATGATAAGTCATCATTAGACGAACCTGACTAAACTATGTTGATGTGTACAGTAGGTGTTTGTTAGTGTGTGGGTATGTGTAGGTATATTTAGTAAGTGTATATTGGTTATGAAGTTCTGTAGGGTGTATGCAAAATAGGGTGAGATCAGATGTGATGTATAGTAAAGAGAGTCTCAATGAAAGTCTTAGAATGAAAAGTCCCATTTTGTGTTTATTAAACATAAACAAATGTTAATTACACCATATGAAAACCACACATACAGTTGAAGTCAGAAGCCAAATACATTTAAACTCAGTTCTTCACAATTCCTGAAATGTAATCATAGTACAAATTCCCTATCTTAGGACAGTTAGGATCACCACTTTATTTTAAGAATGTGAAAAGTCAGAATAATAGTAGAGAGAATTATTTATTTCAGCTTTAATTTCTTTCATCACATTCCCAGTGGGTCAGAAGTTTACATACACTCAATTAGTATTTGGTAGCATTGCCTTTAAATGGTTTAACTTGGGTCAAACGTTTCGGGTAGCCGTCCACAAGCTTCCCACAATAAATTGGGTGAATTTTGGCCCATTCCTCCTGACAGAGCTGGTATAACTGAGTCAGGTTTGTAGGCCTCCTTGCTCGCACAAGCCTTTTCAGTTCTGCCCACAAATGTTCTATAGGATTGAGGTCAGGGCTTTGTGATGGCCACTCCAATACCTTGAATTTGTTGTCCTTAAGCCATTTTGCCAAAACTTTGGAAGTATGCTTGGGGTCATTGTCCATTTGGAAGACCCATTTGCGACCAAGCTTTAACTTCCTGACTGATGTCTTGAGATGTTGCTTCAATATATCCACATCATTTTCCTTCCTCATGATGCCATCTATTTTGTGAAGTGCACCAGTCCCTCCTGCAACAAAGCACCCCCACAGTATGATGCTGCCACCCCCGTGCTTCACGGTTGGGATGGTGTTCTTCGGCTTGCAAGCTCCCCCCTTTTTCATCCAAACATAACGATGGTCATTATGGCCAAACAGTTATATTTTTGTTTCATCAGACAAGAGGACATTTCTCAAAAAAGTACGATCTATGTCCCCATGTGCAGTTGCAAACCGTAGTCTGGCTTTTTTATGGCGGTTTTGGAGCAGTGGCTTCTTCCTTGCTGAGCGGCCTTTCAGGTTATGTCGACATAGGACTTGTTTTACTCTGGATATAGATACTTTTGTACCTGTTTCCACCAGCATCTTCACAAGGTTCTTTGCTATTGTTCTGGGATTGATTTGCACTTTTCGCACCAAAGTACGTTCATCTCAAGGAGACAGAACGCGTCTCCTTCCTGAGCGGTATGACGGCTGCGTGGTCCCATGGGGTTTATACTTGCGTACTATTGTTTGTACAGATAAACGTGGTACCTTCAGGCGTTTGGAAATTGCTCCCAAGGATGAACCAGACTTGTGGAGGTCTACAATTATTTTTATGAGGTCTTGGCTGATTTCTTTTGATTTTCCCATGATGTCAAGTAAAGAGGCACTGAGTTTGAAGGTAGGCCTTGAAATACATCCACAGGTACACCTCCAATTGACTCAAATGATGTCAACTAGCCTATCAGAAGCTTCTAAAGCCATGACATCATTTTCTGGAATTTTCCAAGCTGTTTAAAGGCACAGTCAACTTAGTGTATGTTAACTTCTGACCCACTGGAATTGTGATTCAGTGAATTATAAGTGAAATAATCTGTCTATAAACAATTGTTGGAAAAATTACTTGTGTCATGCACAAAGTAGATGTCCTAACCAACTTGCCAAAACCATAGTTTGTTAACAAGAAATTTGTGGAGTGGTTGAAAAACGAGTTTTAATGACTCCAACCTAAGTGTATGTAAACTTCCAACTTCAACTGTACATGTCTCCCAAAAAAGAATCTGCATGAACTTGATAAACTGCATTCATTTTCTCATTAAAAGTGTTTTGGGAAAATAATTAAGTAGTTGAACGGAAATAATGAAATAGGCATTTGTGAACATCATATGTGACTTGCTTTATCATAATCACTCACATTGACCCCAAAACACATTTGGACAGTGCTGGAAAGAGGAGAACATTAGCTGAATGGAAGCAAGTCCCCACAGCAATGTTCCAACATCTAGTGGAAAGCCTTCCCAGAAGAGTGGAGGCTGTTATAGCAGCAAAAGGGGGGACCAACTCCATATTAATGCTGATGATGTTGGAATGAGATGTTTGATGAGCAGGTGTCCACATACTTTTGGTCATGTACTGTACAAGCAACAGAATGTATTGGCAACATTCACTTATTTTCACACGTCCACGCACACACATGTACACGCGCATACATACAGTACCAGTCAAAAGTTTGGACACACCTACTCATTCAAGGGTTTTTCTTTATTTTTACTATTTTCTACATTGTAGAATAACAGTGAAGACATCAAAACTATTAAATAACACATATGGAATCATGTAGTAACCAAAAAAGTGTTATATTTGAGATTCTTCAAAGTAGCCACCCCTTTGCCTTGTTGACAGCTTTGCACACTCTTGGCATTCTCTCAACCAGCTTCACCTGGAATGCTTTTCCACATATGCTGAGCACTTGTTGGCTGCTTTTCCTTCACTCTGTGGTCCAACTCATCCCAAACCATCTCAATTGGGTTGAGGTCGGGTGATTGTGGAGGCCAGGTCATCTGATGCAGCACTCCATCACTCTCCTTCTTGGTCAAATAGCCCTTACACAGCCTGGAGGTGTGTTGGGTCATTGTCCTGTTGAAAAACAAATTATAGTCCCACTAAGCGCAAACCAGATGGGATGGCATATTGCTGCAGAATGCTGTGGTAGCCATGCTGGTTAAGTGTGCCTTCAATTCTAAATAAATCACTGACAGTGTCATCAGCAAAGCATCCCCACACCATCACACCTCCTCCTCCATGCTTCACGGTGGGAACCACACATGCGGAGATCATCTATTCACCTACTCTGCGTCTCACAAAGACACAGCGGTTGGAACCAAAAATCTTACATTTGGACTCCAGACCAAAGGACACATTTCCACCGGTCTAATGTCCATTGCTCGTGTTTCTTGGCCCAAACAAGTCTCTTCTTCTTATTGGTGCCCTTTAGTAGTGGTTTCTTTGCAGCAATTCGACCATGAAGGCCTGATTCACGCAGTCTCCTCTGAACAGTTGATGTTGAGATGTGTCTACTACTTGAACTCTGTGAACCAATTATTTGGGCTGCAATCTGAGGTGCAGTTAACGCTAATGAACTTATCCTCTGCAGCAGAGGTAACTCTGGGTCTTCCTTTCCTGTGGTGGTCCTCATGAGAGCCAGTTTCATCATAGCGCTTGATGGTTTTTGCAACTGCACTTGAAGAAACGTTCAACGTTATAGAAATGTTCAGGATTGACTGACCTTCATGTCTTAAAGTAATGATGGACTGTCTTTTCTCTTTGCTTATTTGAGCTGTTCTTGCCATAATATAGACTTAGTCTTTACCAAATAGGCCTATCTTCTGTATACCTCCCCTACCTTGTCACAACACAACTGATTGGCTCAAATGCATTAAGAAGGAAATAAATTCCACAAATGAACTTTAAAACAAGGCACACCTGTTAATTGAAATGCATTCCAGGTGAATACCTCATGACGCTGGTTGAGAGAATGCCAAGAGTGTGCAAAGCTGTCATCAAGGCAAAGGGTGGCTACTTTGAAGAATCTCAAATATAAAATATATTTAGATTTGTTTAACACTTTATTTTGGTTACTACATGATTCCATATGTGTTATTTCATAGTTTTGATGTCTTCACTATTATTCTACAATGTAGAAAATAGTAAAAATAAAGAAAAACCCTGGAATGAGTAGGTGGGTCCAAACTTTTGACTGGTACTGTATGTATGACTGAGAAACACTCTCTCACACTGCACATGTTCACGCCATTATATGTGCGTGGACTACATGCTGTGTGCACATATGTGCGCATGTGCACGTACAAACGTGTGCCCATCCCACGTAGTCCTCGAACATTTCATGGTTGTGTCCCATAGTTTTTCCATGTTGGATCTTGGAGGCTTGGGATGATAAATAATGAATACATTACCACGTTAAATAACATCTCTTATAAATACGTTATAGAGAATGTGCATAGATGTGCCCAAGCAACCCGCTCACAAACCCAGGACCTACATTGTTATGACAGTCACACAGAGTAAACAACATCTCAATAGAGCTAAAACAGGGAAGGGGAATGAGGGGGTTAGAGCTAAAACATGGAAGGGGAATGAGGGGGTTAGAGCTAAAACATGGAAGGGGAATGAGGGGGTTAGAGCTAAAACATGGAAGGGGAATGAGGGGGTTAGAGCTAAAACATGGAAGGGGAATGAGGGGGGTTAGAGCTAAAACATGGAAGGGGAATGAGGGGGGTTAGAGCTAAAACAGGGAAGGGGAATGAGGGGGTTAGAGCTAAAACATGGAAGGGGAATGAGGGGGTTAGAGCTAAAACATGGAAGGGGAATGAGGGGGTTAGAGCTAAAACAGGGAAGGGGAATGAGGGGGTTAGAGCTAAAACATGGAAGGGGAATGAGGGGGTTAGAGCTAAAACATGGAAGGGGAATGAGGGGGTTAGAGCTAAAACAGGGAAGGGGAATGAGGGGGTTAGAGCTAAAAATGGTCAGAGTTAGCTCTGGTCTCTAAGCAGCAACTAAAATGAGAAACGTTAAAGAAAATCTGAGTACACACGCGTCACCAGAGAGTAAGGACTGACAGTCTCTTTGGATCCGATTCGTGTGGGCTTTGGTTAGAGTCTTTGCTGCTGGCTTGAGCTGATGAACGTTGGGTACAAATATAAAAGTATCAATATTTTGGAAAACACTCACCATGATCACGCATGAACGTTTTTGTACTAGCGCCACACACAGGACTTGGTCTCATATGTCGGTAGCCACCGGATGTCTGCCCTCTTAAATCCAGGGATCTGTCCTGGGAGCGGCATCGCGTGGACACCGGCGGAGTTGTTGACATCGTGGAAGATTTGCTGAGTGTCCTCGTAGGACAGCACCCGTTTTCTGGCAAGACGACCACCACACCTCTTCTTCCTTGGAGCCACACCATGTTCCTTGTAGAACTTTATCACTGCAGTCAGCTTGTTGTAGAAAATCTGAAATCAATCTTATTTTGTATTTGTTTTTACATGCCTTTAATATGTGCTGAAAGGCACAATGTATTCTCTGCTCTTTTATTTCTAGTCATGATACATCGTCCTACTCATTTTTTCTTAAATACCTCACGAACTTGTTGATACTGTTGCAGCCCCAATAATAACAGAAAACATCAAGTGTGTCAGAACTTGAATGTTTCTCTGCAGACTTGCTAGCTATCAAAGAAATATGTCCTCTGATGTTTCCTTTTTGTTAGCTCCTGTTCCAGATGACCGTTTCCTTGCAGAGGTTAACGGAACCAGAGATCTTGCCAATGAGCACTAGATGTTTTTCATCTGAAAAATAAGACATAACAATTTATAATTCTTTAACATTCAGTCATCGTCATAATCTATTCTAGCCAATAGATTTTCAAGTAATATCAACACACTTTCAATACAACACACAAACTATACAACCTGCACTCATTGAAATGCATGCGTGAATCCCACACACACACACTTTTACCAGTAGTGTAAATGGGTCAGGTTTGATGTAAAGGTACACTACCGTTCAAAAGTTTGGGGTCACTTAGAAATGTCCTTGTTTTCGAAAGAAAAGCAATTTGTTTGTCCATTAAAATAACATGAAACTGATCAGAAATACAGTGTATTCATTGTTAATGTTGTAAATGGCTATTGTAGCTGAAAACAGCTGATTTTTTATGGAGTATCTACATAGGCGTACAGAGGCCCATTATCAGCAACCATCAGTCCTGTGTTCCAATGGCACGTTGTGTTTGCTAATCCAAGTTAATCAGAAGTTTATAGAACAGCGCAAACTGGCTCTAACCAGAATAGAAAGAGGAGTGGGAGGCCCCGGTGCACAACTGAGCAAGAGGACAAATACTGGCAGCTTCATTAAATATTACCCGCAAAACACCAGTCTCAACGTCAACAGTGAAGAGGCGACGCTGGGATTTCTCAGAACAAGAATAGACTGATGAGTTTCAGAAGAAAGTTATTTGTAACTTGCAAAAGGTTTTCTAATGATCAATTAGCCTTTTAAAATGATAAACTTGGATTAGCAAACACAACGTGCCATTGGAACACAGGACTGATGGTTGCTAATAATGGGCCTCTGTACGCCTATGTAGATATTCCATAAAAAATCAGCCATTTACAACATTAACAATGTCTACACTATATTTCTGATAAATTTGATGTTATTTTAATGGACCAAAAAATTGATTTTTTTTTCAAAAACAAGGATATTTCTAAGTGACCCCAACTTTTGAACGGTAGTGTGTATGTGATAACTTTATAGATGGCCATTTCATGCATTTATGTAACCTGTCTTTAGGACAAATATCAGCAGCCACAGGTCCCATAAGTTACTGCAAATGTTTTATGGGTTACACATTCCCCACTTCTCTCTCTCTCTCTCCCCCGTGCCCACGCACACACCACACTCACTCACACACACACACACACACACACACACACACACACACACACACACACACAGGTCCCATACATTACTAGCTACATAGCTAGGTTGCATGGGCTACACGTCCCCCACTTCTCGCTCTCCCTCCCAAGCCACACATTTACTCACACACACACGCTTGGCTTTAATACGCTAACAGTTAGCTAGTCAGTCTGTGTGTGCCTCATCACACACACAGACACTGACAGATAGACAGACACAGAAAGACGCACACATTACACACTCACAGCCATATAAACTCGACTAATAGTTGAATGGCAAGCACTTACCATTGGTGAGTTAGCTAATTCATCTCCTCGGGGGTAAAAAGCAAAAATCCCGGCTTCCATTCATTGGACTTGGAAGTGCACCTGAACTCGCAAGCCTTTTCAATTTCTTGCCCAGCACCACTGACATATTCCCCCTCGACCGACTGAAGCACCGTAATTGACGGATCCACCATTAATGGGTGGTCTTCCTTGGATGCCTCCTCAAGGTGCTCGGCCTCGACTTCAGTGAGCTTGTCTGAGTCGCTGATGGCGTTGCTCTGTGGCGCAGGGTCAAAAAGTAGTCGCCAATAAGTTGATGCCACTGATCGTCTGAACCAGCTCCCAGCACAACATTGCTATTTAAAAATGTAGCGATTTCTCTCTCCCGGGAATCCATCAATGCAGTATAAACCTAAGCTAGCTAGCTAAGGTGTAGGCAGTAGTGACAGTGTAACTATGTATATATATTTTTTACCTTTATTTAACTAGGCATGTCAGTTAAGAACAAATTCTTATGTACAATGACGGCCTACACCGGCCAAACCCGGACGACGCTGGGCCAATTGTGCGCCGCCCTATGGGACTCCCAATCACGGCCGGTTGTGATACAGCCTGGAAACGAACCAGGGGGTCTGTAGTGACGCCTCAAGCACTGAGATGCAGTGCCTTAGACCACTGCGCCACTCGGGAGATGGGTTTTTAAGTGCGAGAGAGTGTAGCCTGAAGTACACTTTGTTTTCCCGCGGATGATACACTACAGTAGCTTTGATTGGGAAAACAGGAAAATCCTCCAATTGAATAGCCTATTGTAGCTTGATTCAAAATATATATCTAGCTAGTTTGTAATTCATTCATGATTTCGGGAATAGAGGAGGGTTTTCATTGTGCAGATAAGCTAGTGCCGCGAAAGCCTGATGTGTTACTAGCTAGCATCCACCGAACCGATGGGAAAGTGCTCCATTTCATCCTACATTTATAAGATTAAAAACTATATTTATACTGAATTTGGCAATGATACATACAGATTATGAAAACAAAGACATTGTTTTGTTAAAACCAGATGAAACCCCCAAATAGCAAAAAAATCTAAATGTTGACAAAAACACAGTTTATATGCAAATTAGTCATTGCGACTTCCAACTGATTATGATAGAGCACGTCACATATAGCCTACACCAAGGATGGGCAACTGGCAGCGCCCCTTGTTACTGCGGATTAAATCCCCCCCCAGCCACCTAAACTTGTAGTAATCATGGCCGAATTACCGACCGGGGGGAGCCAATTGATCATCAGATATTATATTAAAAACTGCAAACACTTGTCTCCACCTTATGGCAAAATGTGTATTTTTCCAAACTTGTAGTAATCATGATTGAATTACTGACCTGTGGGCCCCCATTGATCATGTGTAGAATTGCATGAAATTACATATAAAATTAGAAAATCTTCTATCCACCTCATAGCAAAATATGTAGAATTGCAGAAAACGTACTTAAAAATGGCACAATTTTCTCTACGCCCCATGGCAAAATGTGTAGAATGGCAGGAAATTAACTCTAAAACAATTTTTTTAAATATTTGCTGTCAAGGGGTCCGCTAAAATGCTTTGCTCTCAAAATGTAGCTTAGGGCCCCCAAAAGGCTCTGAGTTTCGATTTTCTGTGGCCCCCCACCCCCATCAAAGTTGCCCATCCCTGGCCTACACAGTACAAACACAATATGAAACAGACTTTTTAGGCACAAATATGCCATATATATCACGTCTGGATGCAATATTCTACCCAGGAATATTCAATACTGAAATCTGTTACTCTCATTATTCCAAATGCATCTGTGGGTATTTTCTGCTGACAACAATGAAAATTAATCTTTATATTTAATACATCTAACATCTGAAGCTATTGAGTGGAATGTTTTTTCTGCTGGTGTATCCTGAGGTAGCTCCTCTCTGAGAATTTCTTCCCGCAGTGCGTACAGGCGAACGGCCTCTCTCCCGTGTGGACCTTCAGGTGCATCTTCAGCTGGTGCTGGCGGGTGAATCTCTTCTCACACTGGGGGCAGCTATAGGGTTTCTCCCCTGTGTGGACCCTATGGTGCCTCTTCAGGTCACCAGCCTGGGCGAACCGCATGTGACACTGGGTACAGCTGAAGGGTTTCACACCTGTGTGGACCCTCTGGTGCCTCTTCAGGGTGCCAGCCTGGGCGAAGCGCATGTGACACTGGGTACAGCTGAAGGGTTTCACACCTGTGTGGATCCTCTGGTGGAGCTCCACCTTCTGGGGGCAGCTGAAGCCTTTGTTACAGAACATGCAGAGGAACCGTTTCTCTTTACTATTGCCTGATGTGGCTCCCCCTCCCTGAGCCTGGGCTCTAGCCCTGTCGTTTGAGTTCAATACCTGATCGAAAAGGACACGGCTGTGTGAATCGGAAGGCCCCATCAACGTGGAACCTGGGTCACGATCCCTGAACGCGTGTAAAGGGGTGTGGGTCGCGACATTTGGATTTGTCTCTAAGCTTTCCCTGTAATCTAAGAAATCTCTGCCCTGTGAGTGTCTGTCTCCTAGGTGACTATCTGCATTCCATGTGGGAGGAACGTCGCCCTCCACTTTCACAGTCACTTCATCTACCACTATAACCTCCCCTTTCTTATCTAAGCACCCTTCAGAGTATACACTACTACTGTACCGGTTCCAGTCCCCTCTAGACAGATCACTTTGTGTCTCTAAACCCAAGGATATGTTGACAGGGTCCATCTCTGTAGCGTAAGAACAAGACGGATCATCACCACTAGTGTCTAACACATTACCATCCCCATCCCTACGGGAATTAACTGTTCTCTGGCTCTGGTGAAATACTGGTAAGTATTCTGAGCCGGGAGCAGGAGGACAGCCCAGTCTCCCCAGCCCCAGTCTCTCTGGGACTGATCTGTGGTCAGATCCTGTGCGTAAGAGACTGTGTGTTACAGTTAAAGTCTTAGTGTCTGTCTCTGACTTGAGGACGGCTTTCGGCATTCCACTGACCTCCGTGATGCTGCGTCGGGTCCTTGTCTGCGCTGGGACGGTGGGGTCCTCTCTGGCTACAGGGGGCGCTACAGGGGGCGCTTCAGCCGTTCCAGTCTGGATGTCTCTGCTGTGCCGTGTGTCCTCCTCTCCTTCAGATCTCTCCTGCTTGACACCAGGACCTTCAGACTCTGCATCTGCAGACTGACAAGAAGAGAGGTTATTGCCGGTACATGAGTTGAATTGGATAACAATGTGGTAGTGAAGTCTCACAAAGCTCACCAATGGCAGATAAATGAGGATATACATGGAAGCAAGTGAATAGCTGAGGGGAGCCTTCTGAAATAAACGGGCCACATTTGATTGACAAAGTAACTTTAATTTTTAATGCAACACTATTACACTAACCTCTATCACGATAACGTGCTGGGTTGAGGTTCCACTCCCCTTATCAACAGTGATTGGTTGGTCATCTCCCCATGTATTGTGTCCCGCTGGCTTTACAAAGTTCCTGTGGCCTCCAGTGGGATGTCCTTCACCTGAGAGAGTGATTGGGGGAAAAGCAGTGGTTAGGTTAGCTCCTGTCAATGCTCAACGTCAGTGCTTGACTTGTGCAGGAGCTCGCCGGTGCGGAGTACTGGCACATCAAATTTTCTACTGCTTGAACTCCTGTTCCTCTTATAGAATATTAGCTCAAAATATTGTGGAGCTCCTGCACCTATATATAAACAGTACCGGCACCCAAAATGAGTACTGGTACCTATTTAAGTCAAGCACTGTCAACGGTATATTGTACACTATTGACACTGTCTACAATTGGCAAGGATGTAAGGTAACACTTCACATAACTTCTTGATACTATTTATTGATTTATGTATTATGTTCCATGCATCATATTGTTTTCATTGAGTAAATAACAGAAAATACAGTAAATCAAGAATCTGGTTAGTATATGATATTGTTTCTTTGTGCAAGAGAGCTAGTCTGCGTACCAGTCGTTTTAGCTAACATTACACTCCTTGTCACATCTTTGGAGTACAAGGAGTGGAATTAAGTAGCTGAACAGCGACGGCAACCAGGCTACAAGATAGCTAGCGATATATATAGAGTCGATATTCACGTAATAAGGAATTCCCCTCGACCACACCCACAAATTTGGGAAAACAAACATTCTTTCAAATTCACCTTTAGTGTAAAATAATGTATTTAACAATAATGGGCAAATGTTGCACAATCCAGGTGTGTAAAGCTCTTAGAGACTTACCCAGAAAGACTCAAAGCTGTAATCGCTACCAAAGGTGCTTCTACAAAGTATTGACTCAGGGGTGTGAATACTGTATTTGATTTTCAATAAATTAGCAACAAATTTAAAAGAACATGTTTTCACTTTGTCATTACGGGGTATTGTGTGTAGATTGGTGAGAAAAAAAATCATTTGAATCCATTTTGAATTCAGCCTGTAACACAACAAACTGTGGAGTAAGTAAAGGGGTATGAATACTTTCTGAAGGCACTGTAGGTAACCACAGGTTGTTTTCCCCACAGGTGTTCTATCTATTACCGACAGGGACCATCGTAGGCAGAGATGTCTGTAAATATTGTATTGTTTAAGTGTTTTATTATTGCATTTTTTATCAACTTTTGTTTTTGATAATGTGTTGATAAATTAACTGAAATATCTGGTGGTAACCCACGGAATTGCAGAACTGATTATGGCAAGTCAGTTTATATTTGTCTTGGCTAGCTCGTTAATATGATTTGAATGACACAGCAACACCAGATCAACAGCATCGCTTTTTGGCCCCCTGCCCCAGTTCCTAGCCGTGTGAGGGGATGCAGAGGCTCGCTTCGTAGGGCGTGTGGTGGTCTTACTGACGCTTTTACAGTCACCGAAGCATCACCCTGGTGGGTGCTGCATTTCAGTGGTGGACGATCCAGCCTACCTACGGAGGAGGAGCTGTGACAATTGAAGACGAGGTGCCAGATCAAGAGCTCCTTGGCCTGTCTGTCAATGCCTCTACCTCGCTGCCCAGCCTGGCAGTACTACCTATACTCCCTCCTCTCAAGATACTACCTTTCTGACCTGCCTATCATCAAAGCTGTGGAAGACCATCGCCCAAGAACTGCCAGATCCCTACATTTGTTTTGTTAACTTGTTTTCTGTTTTTAAAAGGACTGTGCAATTCTACTTGTAAATAAAAGCGCTATATAAAAAGTATTATTATTACGATCCAAAAACGAACCAAGACCTAATTTTGGGTAACACATCTGAACACGTGCATTGGTGAACTCGGTGACAGGCACTACGCTAAGAACCGCGACAAGCCGTGCATCCTCGTCCTTCCGCTAAATGTACCTCTTGCCATTCCTCTGTATCGTTCGACGATCTTGACACTACTGGGACGACTGGCGAGGACGCGCTCTCGCGTTGTCCTTTCTGCGCGTTCCCGTGCCACCTTCAATTCCAGTAGTTTCCTCCGCAATGCCCTGTTTTCTTTCTGGCTTTGAGTTATTTCCAAACGAAACACTGCATAGTCGTCGTCTACGAGTTTACAGATCTCTGCCACGGCTGCATTCGCTAGAACCTCCATGATGGAGGCTATTTGAGTGTGAAAAATCATACTGTTAGCCATTGTTAGCAGCTAGCTAGTTAGTTAGCTATCAAACAAATCCTGTCTCCAACTCGAACTAAACACTACATGGGGTGTGCAGTTGAATTAATAATATTTTGAGTTCCAGGATGTTAATACGTCTAAATAAAAACGCTAGTGCGGAAGTTGTTCTTCCGTTTAATTCTTCTTCTTTGTGTGTGTTCCCGGCAGACTTCTTCTTCTTGTCCGTTTCCGGCAGACTAGACACTGTATTGCTGCCTTTCTCGGGCGGGAGTGTGAAACACACTTAAATATCTAATAGCCTCATACCCGTTGGTGCAGGCCGGTGGAATAGAGAACCCACAACAGCTTCCTTGCTATTTCGCTCTGCCTGTCATTTGAGCCCAATATACACTATATATACAAAAGTATGTGGACACCCCTTCAAATTAGTGGATTCGGCTATTTCAGCCACACACGTTGCTGACAGGAATATAAAATCGAGCACACAGCCATGCAATCTTCATAGACAAACATTGACAGTAGAATGCCCTTACTGAAGAGCTCAGTGACTTTCAACGTGGCACCGTCATAGGATGCCACCTTTCCAACAAGTCAGTTCGTCAAATTTCTGCCCTGCTAGAGCTGTCCTGGTCAACTGTAAGTGCTGTTATTGTGAAGTGGAAACATCTAGGAGCAACAGCGGCTCAGCCGCGAAGTGGTAGGCCACACAAGCTCACAGAACGGGACCACCGAGTGCTGAAGAGTGTAGTGTGTAAAAATAGTCTGTCCTCGGATGCAACACTCACTACCGAGTTCCAAACTGTCTCCGGGAGAAACTTCAGCACAATAACTGTTTGTCGGGAGCTTCATAAAATGGGTTTCCATGGCCGAGCAGCCACACACAAGCCTAAGATCACCATGCGCAATGCCAAGCGTTGGCTAGAGTGGTGTAAAGCTAGCCATTATTGGACTCTGGAGCAGTGGAAACGCGTTCTCTGGAGTGATGAATCACACTTCACACTGTGGTCCTCTGTAGCTCAGCTGGTAGAGCACGGCTCTTGTAACGCCAAGGTAGTGGGTTCGATCCCCGGGACCACCCATACACAAAAAAAAATAAAGGTATGCACGCATGACTGTAAGTTGCTTTGGATAAAAGCGTCTGCTAAATGGCATATTATTATTATTATTACTTCACCATCTGGCAGTCTGACAGACAAATCTCGGTTTGGTGGATGCCAGGAGAATGCTACCTGCCCCAATGCATGGTGCCAACTGTAAAGTTTGGTGGAGGAGGAATAATGGTCTGAGGCTGTTTTTCATGGTTCGGCCTAGGCCCCTTAGTTCCAGTGAAGGAATGACATTCTAGACGATTCTGTGCTTCCAACTTTGTGGCAACAGTTTGGGGAAGGCCCTTTCCTGTTTCAGCATGACAATGCCCCCGTGCACAAAGCAAGGTCCATACAGAAATGGTTTGTCGAGATCGGTGGAAGAACTTGACTGGCCAGCACAGAGCCCTGACCTCAACCCCATCGAACACCTTTGGGATGAATTGGAACGCCGACTGCGAGCCAGGCCTAATCGCTCAACATCAGTGCCCAACCTCACTCTTGTGGGTGAATGGAAGAAAGTCACTGCAGCAATGTTCCAACATCTAGAGAAGTCTTCCCAGAAGAGTGGTGGCTGTTATAGCAGCAAAGGGGGGGACCAACACCATATTAATGGCCATGATTTTGGAATGAGATGTTCGACAAGTAGATGTCCACATACTTTTGGTCATGTAGTGTAGTTACAAGCAAAAATGTGGTTACACCCAACTCCGCCAGCTCACAGAAAAATATCCTGCTATCTTCAGCATACTGCTTGCAATATAACAGGACATGCTTCACAGTCTCTACCTCCCCACATTCCTCACACTTCCCATATGGGTGTTTCCCCACTAACAATAACCCACTTCCCGATCTACAATGACACAACCTCAGTCTTGTCAACAGCACCCCATCCCTCCTTTCACTCCCCTGATACCTACTGACATTCCTCACAGAATTCAAGATGGAGAAAAACTGCCTTCCCCTCCTCTCTCTCCCACTCACGTTACCACTCCTGGGTCAACCCCTTTGCTGTGATGCTTCTACATTCCATCCTCCCTAAAGGGACCACCACATCGACCTCCTCCCTCTTCAGAGCTGCTTTCGCTACCTTATCCGCTGCCTCATTTCCCCATACCCCAACATGAGATCAGACCCACAGAAAACCTACCTTACACCCTTTCTGCTCCACCCTATAGAGTGGCAACAGCTCTATTATCAGGTCTGGGTGTGCTTTTGACTTCCCTTCTCTCAGTGTCCAGCAGACTTCTTCTTCTTCTTCGATTTCTATGGCGAATTACACTCAAAAAGGTGCATTGTCACCATTAACTGGATGGGGGTACAACATGTACAAAAGAAAAGTAAATTCCATACAGGGAAGGGAACATTTACATTAAAGCTGCAATATGTAACTTTTTGGGTGACCCAACCAAATTCACATAGAAATATGAGTTATAGATCCGTCTGTCACTGAAAACAAGTATAAGAAGCGGTAGATCGGTTCTATGTGCACTATTTCTATGCTTCCCATTCTTAAGTTTATTTTTTTATTTTTTTACTTTTGGTTTTGTACACCAGCTTCAAACAGCTGAAAATACAATATTTGAAGTTATGGAAAATATATTTCACAGCGGTTTAGATGGTATAATGATTCCCTACACTATACATGCTTATTTTGTCACATACACTGAAATTAGGCAAACTATTAGAATTTTAGCAGCCAGGAAATGCCAGAGCGATTTCTGCATAGTGCATCTTTAAAGCTGCAATATGTAACTTTTTGTATGACCAGACAACATTCACACAGAAATGTGAGTTATAGAACTGTAATTCTCATTGAAAGCAAGTCTAAGAAACTGTATATCTGTTCTATGTGCACTATTTCTATGCTTCCCGTTTTTAAGGTTTGTTTTTGCGTCTTTTACTTTCGGTTTGGTACAACAGCTTCAAACAGCTGAAAATATAATATAATTTGGTTATGGAAAATATATTTCACAGCGGTTTAGATGATACAATGATTCTCTACACTATACTTTGATGTTTTGTCTCACAAACTGGAATTAAGCGAACTATTAGAATTTTAGCAACCCGGGGCGATTTCTGCATAGTGCATCTTTAATCCCCATACACTACAAAAACATTTACTAAAATATATACATTCCCACTCCTTCAACTCAAATACCATGCTCAGGCTCAGCATACCGCACGAGACATTTCCCTAATGAAGCTCTTCAGATGTAAAATATTTTAATCCCGGAAAGAGTTCAGCTGCAGAAACAATGATGTCGATCTTCCTTGTAACTTGTGCAGTTCCATTTATCACCATTGCTATAAATGATACAAAGTCCACTTTATCCACATGAAGAATTTCTGCCCTGACAAAAAAATAATGCAGTTTTGAAACTGATGTAAAAGTGCAGTAACTGCAGTCGACTGTGGTATTTTGGACGCAGTAATTGCAGAATAAATGTAGTGTACTGCAGTTGAACTGCATTTATACTGCACTCTGACTGCAATTTGTTTTTGCAAGGGTGGATCCTGCTGTTGATACTCAGGATGCGGTGTAGGCTCCATTGTAGCTAGGCCTACCGGTCTTCACTACCACCAGACCTTCAAAGCTACTCATTTACATTTTAGTCATTTAGCAGACACTCTTATCCAGAGCGACTTACAGTTAGTGAGTGCATACATTTTCATACTGGCCCCCCTGGCCCCCCGTGGGAATCGAACCCACAACCCTTGATCTTAATACCCTTTTGACAGCCTCCGCATAGGAGACTTTCTCAACTGCCCTGATTTTAGCAACCTTTTTCTATTTCTCCAAGGATTGTGCTTCATGCTCTCCACCACAGTTATGCTGTGTTTTCATGGTACGAGGTAGACGGTAGACGTCAAACCGGATGTCATTGTTTTCAATGAGAGCATAATGGTAAATGCTGATGTGGCTGGCGGTGAATGCCGTCAGCTGCCACAGGAGACGGGACTTGCTGCCAGAGTTAAAATATTCCATAGCGTTGTTTTCTAACGGATGTTGGTTTGCACTGTTTGTTTACTGAAATCACCATAGCAACGCATACTGTTGTGCTGGCTTGCTTTTGCCATAACCATCTTTCTTGCTTTCTTGTCCCGCTATGCCGACTGGTATGACGGTTTTTGCGTCCCTCATCTAAACGCAGTATTACAAAAAGGCACACGTAGCCTACATATCAATACATACACACAAACTATCTAGGTCAAATAGGGGAGAGGCTTTGTGCCTTGATGTGTTGCTTTATCTGTTTTTTTAAACCAGGTTTGCTGTTCATTTGAGCAATATGCGATGGAAGGGAGTTCCATGCAATAATGGCTCTATATAATACTGTACGCTTTCTTGAATTTGTTCTGGATTTGGGGACTGTGAAAAGACCCCTGGTGGCATGTCTGGTGGGGTAAGTGTGTGTGTCAGAGCTGTGTGTAAGTTGACTATGCAAACAATTTGGAATTTTCAACACATTCATGTTTCTTATAAAAAGAAGAAGTGATGCTGTCAGTCTCTCCTCAACTCTTAGCCAAGAGAGACTGACATGCATAGTATTTATATAAGCCTTCTGACAATGAAGAGCAAGACGTGCCGCTCTGTTCTGGGCCAGCTGCAGCTTAACTAGGTCTTATTACGGACAGACCTCTCCCCATCTTTACAAACATTGAATCTATATGTTTTGACCATGACAGTTTACAACCTAAGGTAACACCAAGTAATTTAGTCTCCTGAACTTGTTCAACATCCACACCATTCATTAACAGATTCAGCTGAGGTCTAGACCTTAGGGAATGATTTGTACCAAATACAATGCTCTTAGTTTTAGAGATGTTCAGGACCAGTTTATTACTGGCCACCCATTCCAAAACAGACTGCAACTCTTTGTTAAGGGTTTCAGTGACTTCATTAGCTGTGGTTGCTGATGCGTATATGGTTGAATCATCAGCATACATGGACACACATGCTTTGTTAATGCAAGTGGCAGGTCATTGGTAAAAATAGAAAAGAGTAAAGGGCCTAGAGAGCTGCCCTTCAGTACAGCACACTTTACATGTTTGACATTAGAGAAGCTTCCATTAAAGAAAACCCTCTGAGTTCTATTAGAAAGATAGCTCTGAATCCATTATATGGCAGTGGTAGAATAACCATAACACATAAGTTCTCAACAACAGGTTATGATCAATAATATCAAAGGCTGCACTGAAATCTACAGCTCCCACAATCGTATTATTATACATTTCTTTCAACCAATCCTCAATCATTTGTGTCAGTGCAGTACATGTTGAGTGCCCTTCTCTATAAGCATGCTGAAAGTCTGTTAATTAGTTTACAGAGAAA
Organism: Coregonus clupeaformis; assembly: GCF_020615455.1. Classification (NCBI taxonomy): domain Eukaryota; kingdom Metazoa; phylum Chordata; class Actinopteri; order Salmoniformes; family Salmonidae; genus Coregonus; species Coregonus clupeaformis. The sequence goes on along the minus strand of NW_025534512.1, from coordinate 54,544 downwards.
TAACGTTGTATTTAGTCAAACACCATTTTTCCCAACAGTTTGCTAAGAGCTGGCAGCAAGCTGATAGGTCTGCTGTTTAAACCAGTAAAAGCTGCTTTACCACTCTTGGGTAGAGGAATGACTTTTTCTTCCCTCCAGGCCTGAGGACAAAGACTTTCCTCTAGGCTCAGATTAAAGATATTACAGATAGGAGTGGCTATAGAGTCAGCTACCATCCTCAGTAGCTTTCCATCTACGTTGTCAATGCCAGGAGGTTTGTCATTATTGATCGATAACAATAATTGTTCCACCTCTCCCACACTAACTTTAACAAATTCAAATTTGGAATTGCTTTTCTTTCATTATTTGTTTTTTTATGCATGAGTGCGATGGCTCACTTTTCGTTGTTGGCATTTCCTGCCTAAGTTTGCCCACTTTGCAAATGAAGTAATCACTAAAAGAATTGTCAACATCAAATCGTTTTTGTGATGAATAAGCCATCTGATTCGATGAAAGATGGAGTTGAATGTCTTTCTGCCCATCATTTTATTTAAAGTACTCAAAAGTATTTTTTCCATCATTCTTTATATCATTGATCTTGGCTTCATAATACAGTTTCTTCTCCTTTTTGTTGAGTATAAGCTTCTATCCTAACATATTTGACATAAAAAGGGGGTTCACAGCAGAAAAGAGAAGCATGATGGAACCTTTAATGGTAATACTGGGTTTACTAAAAAAATTTAACAACTTGGATGTAATTACATTTTGCGATTTCCTTGTCCCAAATCTTTCATTCCGTCCATCCTCAACCCCAGGACGTGGGTGGTCACATTACACGATGATTCCCTTGATCCTGCTCTGCTTTTCTCGTTTGTTCTACGAAAAAAAACACTGACACGCAAACAGTGAGCTGCTTCATTAGTGTGCACATTATTATGTGCAGAAACATTAAAAAATAGATTCTAGATTCTATTTCTAGTTTCGCATACTGAGAATGCGTCAAGCGGGATTGCGTTGTTTCCTGCAATTCATTGATTTCGGTAGCGCATCCCCATTTCTAATTGATCAGCTGTTGTCAAAGCCAAAATTAGTATGACATCCGGGCATTTAAAGTATACTACATTTTCTAAATGTCGCAAACTATTAAATATGGCTGTGGCAAGATGTTTTGGGGTTGGGGTAGTGTCAACCAGGGGAGTAATAAAGGCCTACTTCACTAATTTAGTGGAAATGTTTTTTAATTTGTTATTGATTTTTTCTTCAATTTATCAGAGGGTGCTGCAGCACCCTCAGCACCCCTACTTCCCGCGGCTATGCTATTAAACTTTATTTTTTCACATACTCAAAGGACCTGCTATTTAGGACACAAGTATGGGTATTCAGACATAGCCACTGTGATTTAAGTACGTAACAATATGGAGCTATTGGAGATCATTCAAAAAAAAAAAAATCCATATGTGTTAATTCAAGAATAATGTTTTTGTTAGTCTGAGATAAGGGAAACTCAATCCCTGCAATGATACAAAAATAACAGAGTCAGTCAGCACAGATTCAATTTTGTATTTAATTTAAACAAAATGGTAATGTGCTCATAACTTTTAAGTACAGTACTTTTTTGGCACAAAACGATACGTGACAAATAGAATAACTTCTCACTATGGTAACACTTGACCTTTTCTGTAAATTTTGTACCCTCGCTTTGATAAAATCTATTTTAGAATACTTTGGAAAAGGTTCAACATTACATTACACACATCTTCACTACATGTCAAGTAAACATGAATTAAGGCACCATCCTTGTCTCACTATAAAACACCAGTATCAACCTATAAAGGGACAATGTTGTCAATCTTCATCAGTGAAGCATTTTTACAGATACCATCACACCAACCATCACCATATCATCTACTCTGCCTCATTATACTCATTCTTTCCTCAGTTTACCTCATCCAGTTCCCTACTACATCCAAAACCAACAGAATTAACTACAAACAAACTAACTACATTACATGTAGTTACATACTCTATACATGGGCCCTGTGCATTTTCTGCTGGTGTATCCTGAGGTAGCTCCTCTCTGAGAACCTCTTCCCGCAGTGCGTACAGACGAACGGCTTCTCTCCCGTGTGGACCCTCTGGTGCCTCTTCAGGTGACCAGCCTGGGCAAAGCGCATCTGACACTGGGTACAGCTGAAGGGTTTCACCCCTGTGTGGACCCTCTGGTGCCTCTTCAGGCTGGACGAGTGGGAGAATCTGGCCCGGCACAGGTGGCAACCGAACGGTTTCTCCCCCGTGTGCATCCTTTGGTGGATCTCCACCTGCTTAGGGAAACCGAAGACTTTCCCACAGAACGAACACGGGAAGCGTTTCTCTTTGCCACCGGAACAACTGAAAGCGTTACTACTACTGTAATTTTTCAATGGGATTTTTGTGCCATTTAGTGTTGAGGCACTGGCATTGTCTGGCGTCTGGTTTAACATAAGGAGAGTGTGAGGAGGATGAAGGCCAGGGTGTGTCTGTGTTGTCGCAGAGTCCATGTTCCAGTTGATAGATCTTATAGAAGGCAGGCTGAAGGCAGCACCTGTTAGGGGGTTAACCTGAGGCGCCATCAGTCTCTCTGAATCACAACTATAGGAACAGGATGGAGCATCACTAGCCGAGTCTGTGTCTGTTCTCTCTAGCTGCATTCGGACACCTCCCTGTCCCTGCAGACCAAATCTACGTCTCGCCCTGGTCTCAGCCAGTCTGTTGTCATGGAGACTAAGTTCGGATGTTGTTTTGTGTTCCATTGTCAGTTTCTGGTTGTGGTTAACAGTGTTGTTCCCCAGCCCAGAGTTGAGGACGCTGTCCAATCCACTGACCTTCACTATGTCTCCTCTGGTCCTGGCTTGCTCAGTGATGTCGTACCCTGGGCCCTTGGCTGCACCCATCTGGGTCTGGGAATCCAAGATGGTCGCCCAGTCTCCTCTGTTAGCCTCCAGCCAACCACCTGCAGGAAGAGGTTACAAAATAGACTTTACAAACATGGCAGAGAGAACTCTACATATGGAGTTTTTACCTGGTCAAGTTCATACATTATAATGTTTGTTTTAGTATGTAAACATACACTCAGTGGCCAGTTTATTAGGTATTAGGTATTTGGCGTCAGCAGCATGAGTCAATGTCCCCATCCTGTCAACGGTACAGGCTGGTGGCGGTGGTGTAATGGTGTGGGGAATATATTTTTTTATATTAGGTCCCTTCATACCAATTGAGCAACATTTTAATGCCACACCTTGTAGAATCCATGCCCCGAAGAATTCAGGATGTTCTGGAGGCGAAGGGCAGTCCGACCCAGTACTAGATAAACTGGTCACTGAGTGTAAGTTGTATTGATTTGATTTTATGTAGATGCATCACTATTCCCATTGAAGTATATATATTATGTTCTGTGTATGTCTCCCTTACCTTTCTCCCCCATCTTTAGTCCACTCAACAGATCAATACTTTCTGGTCCGTCTTCTATTGTCTCCTCTTTGACCAGCAGCAGATCAGGCTTCCCATCCTCCATGTCTACTGACTGTAAGAGATACAGAGTGAGAGGATGTTGGATCAAGAAATCTGATATCAGCACCCTTCTATGCATCATCTTCTGATTGGGCAATGAGGCATTGCTATGAGTATTATGTAAACATGTTGATTTCATACTATGCAAAAGTGTTAGTTGATTTGATTACATGACACTCTTTAAAGGGATAGTTCAGGATTTTGGCAATGAAGCCCATTATCTACATTTATATTTTAGTCATTTAGCAGACATTCTTAAACTTCCCCAGAGTCAGATGAACTTGTGAATACGATTATTATGTATCTGCGTCCAGTATTAACAAAGTTGGAGGTAATTTTGTGAGCCAATGCTAACTAGCTTAGCGCAAATAATGGAAGTCTTCAGGTACCCCTAGCATGCTAGCTGTAACCGAAGACTTCCAGTCCTCAATGCCAAAATCCCGAACTATCTCTTTAATGGTTTGATAGTTCAAAGGCATGGTCCCACACTTAAGACAAAATTAATGAGGACCTGGGCCTGTATCAACAAAGCCTCTCAGAGTAGGAGTGTTGATCTAGGAACTTTCCAAATAATCTTATTCATTATGATCTAAAAGGCAAAACTGATCCTAGATCAGCACTCCTTGTGGATACAGACAGTAGTTTACAGTGGGCTCACCTCAGTGAGACTGTGTGTGGTCCTGTGTTGCTCAGCTGGTTCCTCTGTGGGTTCAGGAGGAGGTGTAGTCTGGTTGTCCTCCATGACCATGGTCCCCTCAGGGTTCCCCAGACCCTCCTCCTTCACCAGCAGCACCTCTGGACCCTCCTCCTCCTGGAAGAGACAGGTGATTCAGATTACGCAGACATACACTCCCTCAGGTACGTATACACACACACAGAGATAATAAACACACTATCAACATGAAGTTGTTTACCCATTCCCACTACGTTTGAGTCCTATACTGTAGTTACAGAATGACTTCATTGTTGTTAAACCCATCATGGTGGACATAAATATGATGTGGGTAAAAATAAGTCAGCTATGATAAGTCAAAAGTCATCATCAGACAAACCTGACTAAACTATTTTGACGTGTACAGTAGGTTTTTGTAAGTCTGTGGGTATGTGTAGGTATACAGGTGCAGCTCAATAAATTAGAATATTGTGGAAAAGTTAAGTAATTTCAATAATTCAATTGACAAAGTGAAACTCATATATATCGTGGATTAATTACACAAAAAGTGAAATAGTTCAAGCCTGTATTTGTTTTAATCTTGATGATTACGGCTTACAGCTCATGAAAACCCCAAATTCAGTATCTCAGAAAATTAGAATATGACATAAGACCAGTGAAAAAAGGAAATGTAATACAGACATGTCGGCCTTCTGAAAAGTATGTTCTTATACATGCTGTCAGTACTTGGTTGGGGCTCCTTTTGCATGAATCACTGCATCTATGCGGCGTGGCATGGAGTCGATCAGCCTGTGGCACTGCTGAGGTGTTATGGAAGCCCAGGTTGCTTCGATAGCAGCCTTCAGCTCGTCTGCATTGTTGGGTCTCATGTCTCTCATCTTCCTCTTGACAATACCCCATAAATTCTCTATGGGGTTCAGATCAGGCGAGTTTGCTGGCCGATCAAGCACAGTAATCCCATGGTCATTGAACCAGGTATTGGTACCTTTGGCAGTGTGGGCAGGTGCCAAGTCCTGCTGGAAAATTAAATCAGCATCTCCATAAAGCTTGTCAGCAGAAGGAAGCATGAAGTGCTCTAACATTTCCTGGTAGACGGCTGAGTTGACTTTGGACTTGATGAATCACTGACTGTGGAAACTTCACACTGGACTTCAAGCAAACTTTGATTCTGTGCCTCTCCACTCTTCCTCCAGACTCTGGGACCTTGATTGCCAAATGAAATGCAACATTTAGTTTCATCTGAAAAGAGGACTTTGGACCACTGAGCGACAGACCAGTTCTTTTTCTCCTTAGCCCAGGTAAGACGCTTCTGACGTTGCCTCTGGTTCAGGAGTGGCTTGACAAAAGGAATGCGACAGTTGTAGCCCATTTCCTGGATACGTCTGGGCGTGTTGGCTCTTGATGCACTGACTCCTGCCTCAGTCCTCTCCTTGTGAAGCTCCCCCACATTTTTGAATGGCCTTTGCTTGATAATCATCTCAAGGCTCCGGTTATCCCTGTTGCTTGTGCACCTTTTCCTACCACACTTCTTCCTTCCACTCGACTTTCCATGAATATGCTTGGATACAGCACTTTGTGCACAGCCAGCTTCTTTAGCAATGATCTTTTGAGGCTTTTCCTCCTTGTGGAGGGTGTTGATGACTGTCTTCTGCACAACTGTCAAGTCAGCAGTCTTCCACATTATTGTGAAGCATACTGAACTGGACTGAGAGACCATTTAAAGACTCAGGAAACCTTTGCAGGTGTTTTGAGTTAGTTAGCTGATTAGAGTGTGACACCTTATATATATATATATTGAACTTTTTCACAATATTCTAATTTTCTGAGATACTGAATTTGTGGTTTTCATGAGCTGTAAACCGTAATCATCAAGATTAAAACAAATACAGGCTTGAACTATTTCACTTTTTGTGTAATTAATCCACGATATGCAGGTTTTCCTACTTACAAAGCATGTAGAGGTCTGTAATTTTTAATCACATTGTATGATTTTTAAGTAATTAATTTGCATTTTATTGCATGACATAAGTATTTGATACGTCAGAAAAGCAGAACTTAATATTTGGTACAGAAACCTTTGTTTGCAATTACAGAGATCATACGTTTCCTGTAGGTCTTGACCAGGTTTGCACACACTGCAGCAGGGATTTTGGTCCACTCCTCCATACAGACCTTCTCCAGATCCTTCAGGTTTCGGGGCTGTCGCTGGGCAACACGGACTTTCAACTCCCTCCAAAGATTTTCTATGGGGTTGAGATCTGGAGACTGGCTAGGCCACTCCAGGACCTTGAAATGCTTCTTACGAAGCCACTCCTTCGTTGCCCGGGCGGTGTGTTTGGGATCATTGTCATGCTGAAAGACCCAGCCACGTTTCATCTTCAATGCCCTTGCTGATGGAAGGAGGTTTTCACTCAAAATCTCACGATACATGGCCCCATTCATTCTTTCTTTCACACGGATCAGTCGTCCTGGTCCCTTTGCAGAAAAACAGCCCCAAAGCATGATGTTTCCACCCCCATGCTTCACAGTCGGTATGGTGTTCTTTGGATGCAACTCAGCATTCTTTGTCCTCCAAACACGACGAGTTGAGTTTTTACCAAAAAGTTCTATTTTGGTTTCATCTGACCATATGACATTCTCCCAATCCTCTTCTGGATCATCCAAATGCACTCTAGCAAACTTCAGACGGGCCTGGATATGTACTGGTTTAAGCAGGGGGACACGTCTTGCACTGCAGGATTTGAGTCCCTGGCGGTGTAGTGTGTTACTGATGGTAGGCTTTGTTACTTTGGTCCCAGCTCTCTGCAGGTCATTCACTAGGTCCCCCCGTGTGGTTCTGGGATTTTTGCTCACCGTTCTTGTGATCATTTTGACCCCACAGGGTGAGATCTTGCGTGGAGCCCCAGATCGAGGGAGATTATCAGTGGTCTTGTATGTCTTCCATTTCCTAATAATTGCTCCCACAGTTGATTTCTTCAAACCAAGCTGCTTACCTATTGCAGATTCAGTCTTCCCAGCATGGTGCAGGTCTACAATTTTGTTTCTGGTGTCCTTTGACAGCTCTTTGGTCTTGGCCATAGTGGAGTTTGGTGTGTGACTGTTTGATGTTGTGGACAGGTGTCTTTTATACTGATAACAAGTTCAAACAGGTGCCATTAATACAGGTAACGAGTGGAGGACAGAGGAGCCTCTTAAAGAAGAAGTTACAGGTCTGTGAGAGCCAGAAATCTTGCTTGTTTGTAGGTGACCAAATACTTATTTTCCACCACAATTTGCAAATAAATTAATTTAAAATCCTACAATGTGATTTACTGGGATTTTTTTCTCTCAATTTGTCTGTCATAGTTGACGTGTACCTATGATGAAAATTACAGGCCTCTCTCATCTTTTTAAGTGGGAGAACTTGCACAATTGGTGGCTGACTAAATACTTTTTTCCCCCACTGTACATACATTTACCATTCATTTCTATTGGGCACAAAATAATCTGAAACACAACCAAATCAAACAGCGAATGCATCCAACAAATTTGTAGAGTCACAAGCTTGATGTAGTCATGGCGTGCTACGAATATGGCACCAAATACTTACTGTTTACTACTTTAATACACATATAAGTCAATTTGTCCCAATACTTTTGGTCCCCTAAAATGAAGGGACTACGTAAAGAAAGTGCTGTAATTTCTAAACGGTTCAACCGATATGGATGAAAATACGCTCAAATTATAGCTGACATTCTGCACTTTAACCTCGTAGTCATTGTTTGATTTCAAATCCAAGCTGTTGGAGTATATAGCAAAAATATGAAAAAATGCTTCAAATAATTACGGAGGGCACTATATCTTGCTAACCTTATCTAGCTAGCTATTGTTATCTGTTGTTGTGTGTGTTTTTTTTTAACTACACCGTATTCAAAAGATTAGCCAACTGGCTCAATGGCTGGTTCTGGAGCTGGATTTGTCATAAGCATTGATTTAGGGAAACCTTCACCACAGATGGAAACCACTGGACTATCTTTGACTTCACCATCTATCGTTATCTCCAAAGATTTGACATCTTCCATAAATTGCCGACACGTTTTTCGACATTGTAAATGGACACAGTGCAACCTTTGGTAGGTAGGGTGCTGGCAGGCTTCCGCTGCGGTACAGCAAAGCCAATTCAGCCCGTGCTCGTAGTTCTCACAGGGGAAGTGAAATTATAGGCTACAATGACTTGGCTCATGATCATACACTCCGCAAATGACATGTAACTTTAGTGGTCAAAACCATTCATCTTGGGGCGACGGGGAGAGCAAACGTCAGTTGCCAAACGTCAGGCTCGAAACCTTAATGACTTGGAGAAGATCTGCAAAGAGGAGTGGGACAAAATCCCTCCTGAGATGTGTGCAAACCTGGTGGCCAACTACAAGAAACGTCTGACCTCTGTGATTGCCAACAAGGGTTTTGCCACCAAGTACTAAGTCATGTTTTGCAGAGGGGTCAAATACTTATTTCCCTCATTATAATGCAAATCAATTTATAAAATGTTCTACATGCGTTTTTCTTCATTTTTTTGTTGTTATTCTGTCTCTCACTGTTCAAATAAACCTACCATTAAAATTATAGACTGATCATGTCTTTGTCAGTGGGCAAACGTACAAAATCAGCAGGGGATCAAATACTTTTTTCCCTCACTGTATAGGCATGCCCAATTTAGGCATCTTTTTTAACAACGTGATATACAACAAAAGATATAACTTGAAATAACATGATTGTAGGTAATAAAATAATTGAAAGAAAAACATGTTTATTTATTAGCCTAGTGGTTATAAGTATTTGTATATTGTGAATTAGGCCTCGTGAAATCATTGTCAAAAGCGCAAGAGATACTGTTGCATGTAGGTCTAGATTATTTATGGATTGATCATATAGAAATATCAAAACATTCTTTCAACAACTCCAAAGAAATTGCATGTGGTGCAGGAACCACTGACTCTCTGCCTTTTTCTATTATCAAGACACTTGCTGGTAACTGTTAACTGATTAGGACAACTCAGGTCTTCTATATATCTGTCGACTAGGCGGGACTCTTATTACTAAAGAGGCTTCATGCATAGCTTTTATTTCTACCCATTAGAGTAGGAGTAAAATGTCTCTATTCTCAGCACTTACGACCAATATTCTACTCTGAGATGCTTTGTGGATAGGGGCCCAGATGTGATGTATATTAAAGAGAGTCTCAATGAAAATCTTAGAATGAAAAGTCCCATTTTGTGTTTATTAAACTTTTTAAAAAAATCTAAATACACCATATGAAAACCACACATACACGTCTCAACAAAAAATCTGCATGAACTTGACAAACTGCATTCATTTTCTCATTAAAAGTGTCTTGGGGAAAAATGTGTTTTGTGCCCAATAGAAATGAATGGTAAATAATGTATTGTGTAATTTTGGATTCACTTGGATTCACTTGTATTGTAAATAACAATATAATATGTTTCTAAACACTTCTACCTTCATGTGGATGCTACCATGATTATGGATAATCCTAAATGAATCGTGAATGGTGATGAGTGAGAAAGATACAGAGGGTCAAAGATCATACCCCCAAGACATGCTAACCTCTTACCATTACCAATAACAGGGGAGGAGAACATGTCTTGGAGGTATGGTCTTTGACACTAACTTTCTCACTCATCATTCACGATTCATTCAGGATCATCTGTAATCATGGTAGCATGCACACAAATGTATAAGTGTTTAGAAACATATTCTATTGTTATTTACAATAAAAGTTACTCCAAAATGACACTCCATTATTTTCCATTCATTTCTATTGGGCACAAAAATAATCTGAAACACAACCAAAACAAACAGCGAATGCATCCAACAAATTTGTAGAGTCACAAGCTTGATGTAGTCATGGCATGCTATGAATATGGGACAAAATACTTAATTCCTGCAGTCAACTGACCAAATCGCCCTCTAGTGGCCTCATGGGTGGAATGTTATTAATATTTTTCATAATTTCATAATTAATAGACATTCTTTTCTTTTTTTACCGTCAATTCCGGTGTTTCTATTTCAAACGGTTTTGTTATATTTCAGTGTAATATTGGGATGCAAAGCCAAACATTTATACATTTAAACTCTATATCTGACATGGTACAAGTATCTTCTTTTTTTTAAACCCATAACCATGTGTGTGAGGTGTATACTTTTGTTTCAAAGTAGATTTGTTTAAGACTATCTAGAAACACTCTGTGTGACCCAGATTTAGCCCACTGCAGTAAAAGGGTATTTACCATTCATTTCTAGTGGGCACAAAATAATCTGAAACACAACCAAAACTGCAAATGCATCCAACAAGTTTGTAAAGTCACAAGTTTGATTTAGACATTGCGTGCTAGGAATATGGGACCAAATATCAAACTTTTGACTACTTTATCTAAGAATCTTTAGGGGTGTTAATAATTTTGACCCCTACCTTTTTGAAACAAAAGTATTACTTGTTAAACAAAATCTCTTTCTCCTGGAGCAATTTTATTAGTATAAAATAATATATCAATTATATATATATTTTTTTATTACATATAATATAGCACAGTATTTGAATTTATATTTTATACAGTCATTATTGCTGATCTTTATCAAGTGTGTCAATCATTTCTGACCCCACTGTATATCACAATGTCTGGATGCAATATTCTACCCAGGAATGTTCAACACTGAAATCTGTTACTCTCGTTATTCCAAATGCATCTGTGGATCTTTTCTGCTGAATATTCCTCTGTCGTTAATGCGCCGTTTGATCTAAACGTCAGAAGCTATTGAGTGGAATGGTTACTTTCTATGTTATAGAGTGGAATGGTTTTTCTGCTGGTGCATCCTGAGGTAGAGCCTCTTTGAGAACCTCTTCCCGCAGTGCATTTGTACGCAAACAGCCTTTCTCCTGTGTGGACCTTCAAGTGCATCTTCAGCTGGTCCTGGCGGGAGAACCTTTTCTCACACTGGGGGCAGCTATAGGGTTTCTCCCCTGTGTGGACCCTCTGGTGCCTCTTCAGGTGGCCAGCCTGGGCAAAGCGCATATGACACTGGGTACAACTGAAGGGTTTCTCCCCTGTGTGGACCCTCTGGTGGATCTCCACATTCTGGGAGCAGCTGAAGCCTTTCTTACAGAACATGCAGAGGAACCGCTTCTCTTTACTATTGCCTGATGTGGCTCCTCCTCCTCCTCGAGCCTGGGCTCTAGCCCTGTCGTTTGAGTTCAATACCTGATCGAAAAGGACACGGCCATGTGAATCGGAAGGCACCATCGACATTGACACTAGGCCGCGATCCCTGAACGCGTGTAAAGGGGAGTGGGTCGTGACATTTGGATTTGTCTCTAAGCTTTCCCTGTAATCTAAGAAATCTGTGCCCTGTGAGTGTCCGTCTCCTAGGTGACTATCTGCATTCCATGTGGGAGGAGCGTCACCCTCCACTTTCACACTCACCTCATCTATCACTATAACCTCCCCTTTCTTATCTAGGCACCCTTCAGAGTATACACTACTACTGTACTGGTTCCAGTCCCCTCTAGACAGATCAGTCTGTGTCTCTAAACCCAAGGGCATGTTGCCAGGGTCCATCTCTGTAGCGTAAGAACAAGACGGATCATCACCGCCAGTGTCTAACGCATCACCATCACCATCCCCAGGGGAATGAACAGTCCTCTGGCTCTGGTGAAATACCGGTAAATACTCTGAGCCGGGAGCAGGAAGACAGCCCAGTCTCCCCAGCCCCAGTCTCTCTGGGTCTGATCTGTGGTCAGATCCTGTGTGTAAGAGCCTGTGTGTTACAGTTAAAGTCTTGGTGTCGGTCTCTGACTTGAGGACGGCGTTCGGCGTTCCACTGACCTCCGTGATGTTGCCTCGGGTCCTGGGCGGCGCTGGGGCAGTGGTTGGGTCCTCCGTGGCTACAGGGGGCGCTCCAGCCACTTCAATCTGGATGTCTCTGCTGTGCCGTGGGTCCTCCTCTCCTTCAGACCTCACCAGCTTAACCCTAGGACCTGCAGCCTCTGCATCTACAGACTGACACAAAAAGAGAGGAGGTTATTACCGGTACATGGGTTGAATTGGATAACAATGTCCTAGGGAAGTCTCACAAGCTCCCCTATGGCATATAAATAAGGATGTACATGTAAGCAAGTGAATAGCTGAGGGGAGCCTTTCTGAAATAAACTAGCCACATTTAATGTACTGTAAATTTGATGTAAAACTATTACACTAACCTCTATCACTAAAACGTGCTGGGTTGAGGTTCCACTTCCCTCATCAACAGTGATTGGTTGGTCATCTCTCCATGTATTGTGTCCCGCTGGCTTCACAAAGCTCCTGTGGCCTCCAGTGAGATGTCCTTCACCTGAGAGAGTGATTGGGGGAAAAAAGGTGGTTAGGTTAGCTACTGTCAATGCTCAACGCTATATTGTACACTGTTGACAGTTTTAGAATTCTAGGTAAGGTAACACTTCTCATAACTTCTTGATATACTATTTATTGATTGATGTATTATGTTCCAAGCATCTTATTGTTTTCAATGAGTAAATAATAGGAAATGCAGTAAATGAAGAATCTGGTTGGAATATGATATTGTGTCTTTCTGCAAGATAGCTAAGTAATCAGGGGAATTACTGCATACAATCCAAAAACTGACCAAGACCCAATTCTGGTTAACCAAAGATTGTCTATTATATTGACAAGATATTCGAGTGACGGCTCTGATAATATAAATACATGTCCTCAAAGATGGAAGGCAGGCGGGAGGAGGCGAGATCAGGTGGGACCATTCTAGCCAATAGAGATATATAGATGACTCATTATAGCGTCTGTGACAGCATGGGCAGCACCATTGAGGCTATCTCCATTTATATTAAAGTAGTCCATTTTCTTCTTCTTCATCGGCTGATTGCTCCCAACTCATAGGAATCCCCACACAGTTGACTACTTTTAAATGGTGCAAGCCCTCAATGGCAATGTCCATTCTAAAATGGGTTATATCCATGATGAGTCCTCTATCTATCTCTATGACAACAGGCACAACTCTGATATTCAAAATTTCCAGAAATGCCACGTGGCATCCACTTATATCAGTGCATTGGTAACAACCTAACCATTACAACACTTCTATTGATCAAATAAGCATCACGTAGCAAATTAGCAATTACATTTTATGTTGACCAAATTCGACACTAATTTACCTCCATACAAAAATGCCTCACTTCCTGGGCTTATTTTCGTGGCCAGATTTTGGGTTGAGAAAAACCTCTTGCTTCGCCTCTTCCACTCTGGGTTAACACATGCGCAGAGGGGAACGGGGCGATTTGTTTAAGAGACATCTGGATACTGTCTATCAGGATTTTGTGGCCATTTACACAGATGGTTCAAAAGATCCAAGGACAGGACGTACTGGGTCAGCATTTGTAGTGCAGGAATGTGGGGTGGAAGTCAGGAAACGTATTACAGATCATCTGGCTGTATATACAGTGAAGCTAATGGCCATACTGTTGGCCTTGCAGTGGGTGGAGGAAGTCATACAAGACAGAGTAGTTATTTGCTCTGATTCATGTGCAGTGTTAATTAGTCTCCAGTCCTTTAGCTCATGTAGCAGACAAAACCTGCTTTATGAGGTGCTACAAACCCATGGCAGGATTAAACAGATGGATATTCAGATAAGATTTACTTTGGTCCCAGCCCATGTGGGGGTGGAGGGGAACAAGGCGTTAGATGAACAGGCTAAACAAGCACTTAGTAGTGGGGATGTTGACGTTGAAGTTTCAATAAGCAAGGCAGAGGCAAAAAGACTGATATATACAGTGATGGTGCAGAGATGGCAGGAGCAGTGGAATAGAGATAATAAGGGAAGGCAATTATTTCAAGTGTTGTCATAGAGATAGATAGGAAGGGACAGAAGAGAGGAGGCTATTTTTACAAGATTAAGGGTGGGACACAGCCTGTTGAATAAGACATTAAATGTGATAGGAAAGCATGCAACAGGAAAGTGTGATTATTGTCAGGAAACAGTATTGCTACAGTGTGGGCAGTATCAGAGGGAAACAGAGAGGATGAGATCTAGGATGAGGGCGAAGGGGATACAGGAAATTTGTTTAAAGAGTATATTGAGTAGAACGTCATTAGATATAGTTTCAAATATTTTGTTATCTTTTTTAAGAGCAACGGGGCTGTTGGTAGAGCATGGCGTTTGCAATGCCAGAGTTGTGGCTCTGGATAAGAGCATCTGCTAAATTACGTAAATGTAAATGGTAGGTAGGATTTAGATTATCCCTGTCTCTGGGCCACACTCCAGTACAGTAGGTGGCGGTAATGCGCCATAACATTGGATGCCAACCGCCGATAAACCCCACTGAAGAAGAAGGGGAACGGGGCAACAGGCCCCGCAGCCTTGGCCTTCTGCAAAATGTACCTCTTGCCATTCCTCTGTATCGGTCGAGGATCTTGACACTACTGGGACGATTGGCGAGAACGCGCTCCCGCGCCACCTTCAGTTCCTGTAGCTGTAGTTTCCTCCGCAATGCCCTGTTTTCTTTATGGCTTTGAGTTATTTCCAAACGAAACACAGCATAGTCGTCGTCAACGAGTTTACAGATCTCTGCCACTGCTGCATTTGCTAGCACCTCCATGATGGAGGCTATTTGAGTGTGAAAAACCATACAGTTAGCCATTGTTAGCAGCTCGCTAGCCCTACCTAGATAACATCTATCAACCAAATCCAGTCTCCAACGCGAATTAAACACTACCTGGGGTTAGCATGCGATACTGTGCAGTTAAATGAGTCATGGTTTGAGTTCCATTGTGTTCATAAACGTCTAAATAAAAACGCTAACGTGGAAATTGTTCTTGGTCATTGTTTACTTCCGTTTACACTGAAGAGATGTTATTGGTTGGCGTCATAGCTCAAAGGGTGTGGCTAAATAAAAAAGGGGTATTTGCGCTGTTCTTTAAAATATGCAGTGGTGGAAAAAGTACTAAATGGTCATACTTGAGTAAAAGTAAAATACCTTAATAGAAATTGACTCAAGTAAAAGTCACCCAGTGAAATACTACTTGAGTAAAGGTCTAAAAGTATCTGGTTTTAAAAGTACTTAAGTACAGTGGTGGAAAAAGTACTCAATTGTCATACTTTAGTAAAAGTAAAAAGTAAATGCTATACATCAAAGTCCTTATATTAAGCAAACCAGACAGCACGACTTTATAAAAAAAAAAAAAAATTATGGACAGATGGGCACACTCCAAAAATGTACAAATGCAGTATTTGTGTTTAGTGATTCCGCCAGATCAGAGGCAGTAGGGATGACAACGCCTTATATTGACAGGTGCGTGAATTGGACCATATTGCTGTCCTGCATGAGCATTCTAAATGTAAGGAGTACTTTTTGGTGTCAGGAAAATGTATGGTAGTAAAAAGTACATATTTTCTTTAGCAATGTAGTGGAGTAAAAGTTGTCAAAAAAATAAATTGTAAAGTACAGATACACCCAAAAACGTACTTTAAAGTATTTTTACTTAAGTACTTTACACCACTAGAAATACGGTACAGCTTATCACGTTACTCATCAAACCTCTTCAACGATTGCCTATTATATTGACAAGATATTCGAGTGACCACTCTAAAAATGGAAATACATGTCCTTAAAGATGGAAGGCGGAAGGAGGCAAGATCAGGTGGTAACATTCTAGCTAATGTGAGGGCAGATACACGTGTGAACAACAGGGCATAGAGATAGATCAAAGGTTATTGGTTCGTGTACACAATTTAGCAGATGATATAGTGAGCACAGCGAAATGCTTATGTTATTAGCTCCTAACAATGCAGTAAAATGTCAAACAAGTACACAAATAAAAAACAAATAGAGGACTGATGATGCTTTCAAGACAACAGGGAACTTTGAAAGAAAATGGTGTCATATCATGACGTCAGTGATCTAAAGGTTGAAAAGTCGGAACACTAGAGTTGGATGACCGTTCAGACCGATTTTTCCCAGTCTGAGCTCATTTTTGTCTGAGTTCTCAGTTGTCTTGAACGCACTGAAGTGTGAAGTCTGAGATTTCCGAGTTCCCAGTTTTTTTTTTACGCGGCATCTTTGTATCTACAGTGGGGGAAAAAAGTATTTAGTCAGCCACCAATTGTGCAAGTTCTCCCACTTAAAAATATGAGAGAGGCCTGTAATTTTCATCATAGGTACAAGTCAACTATGACAGACAAAATGAGATTTTTTTCTCCAGAAAATCACATTGTAGGATTTTTTATGAATTTATTTGCAAATTATGGTGGAAAATAAGTATTTGGTCAATAACAAAAGTTACTCAATACTTTGTTATATACCCTTTGTTGGCAATGACACAGGTCAAACGTTTTCTGTAAGTCTTCACAAGGTTTTCACACACTGTTGCTGGTATTTTGGCCCATTCCTCCATGCAGATCTCCTCTAGAGCAGTGATGTTTTGGGGCTGTCGCTGGGCAACACAGACTTTCAACTCCCTCCAAAGATTTTCTATGGGGTTGAGATCTGGAGACTGGCTAGGCCACTCCAGGACCATGAAATGCTTCTTACGAAGCCACTCCTTCGTTGCCCGGGCGGTGTGTTTGGGATCATTGTCATGCTGAAAGACCCAGCCACGTTTCATCTTCAATGCCCTTGCTGATGGAAGGAGGTTTTCACTCAAAATCTCACGATACATGGCCCCATTCATTCTTTCCTTTACACGGATCAGTCGTCCTGGTCCCTTTGCAGAAAAACAGCCCCAAAGCATGATGTTTCCACCCCCATGCTTCACAGTAGGTATGGTGTTCTTTGGATGCAACTCAGCATTCTTTGTCCTCCAAACACGACTGAGTTGAGTTTTTACCAAAAAAGTTCTATTTTGGTTTCATCTGACTATATGACATTCTCCCAATCCTCTTCTGGATCATCCAAATGCACTCTAGCAATCTTCAGACGGGCCTGGACATGTACTGGCTTAAGCAGGGGGACACGTCTGGCACTGCAGGATTTGAGTCCCTGGCGGCGTAGTGTGTTACTGATGGTAGGCTTTGTTACTTTGGTCCCAGCTCTCTGCAGGTCATTCACTAGGTCCCCCCGTGTGGTTCTGGGATTTTTGCTCACCGTTCTTGTGATCATTTTGACCCCACGGGGTGAGATCTTCCTAATAATTGCTCCCACAGTTGATTTCTTCAAACCAAGCTGCTTACCTATTGCAGATTCAGTCTTCCCAGCCTGGTGCAGGTCTACAATTTTGTTTCTGGTGTCCTTTGACAGCTCTTTGGTCTTGGCCATAGTGGAGTTTGGAGTGTGACTGTTTGAGGTTGTGGACAGGTGTCTTTTATACTGATAACAAGTTCAAACAGGTGCCATTAATACAGGTAACGAGTGGAGGACAGAGGAGCCTCTTAAAGAAGAAGTTACAGGTCTGTGAGAGCCAGAAATCTTGCTTGTTTGTAGGTGACCAAATACTTATTTTCCACCATGATTTGCAAATAAATTCATAAAAAATCCTACAATGTGATATTCTGGAAAAAAAATCTAAATTTGTCTGTCATAGTTGACGTGTACCTATGATGAAAATTACAGGCCTCTCTCATCTTTTTAAGTGGGAGAACTTGCACAATTGGTGGCTGACTAAATACTTTTTTTCCCCACTGTATGCCATTATAGCGCCTGTGACAGTATGGGCATATTTTTACAGTCTATGGCAGCGCACTCCATTTTAAAGTAGTCAATTTTCTTCTTCATTGGCTGATTGCTCCCAACTCATAGGAATCTCCACCCAGTTGACTACTTTAAAACAGTGGAAGCCTTCAATGGCAATGTCCATGCTAAAACGGGTTATATCCATGATGAGTCCTCTATCATCTATCTCTATGACAACAAGCACAACTCCAATTTAACGTCGTTTTTGGGTAATTTGCCGAAATGCCACGTGCGTCCACTTATCAGTGCATTCGTAACAAACAATTACGAAACTTCTATTCGATCAAATAAGCCTCATGTAGCAAATTAGCAATTAAATTTTTTGTTGACCAAATTCGACACTCATCAAAATAAAAAAAATATATTTTATTTGTTGCATTCACCGAATACAACTGGTGTATACTTTACTGTGAAATGCTTGCTCTACCCAACAATGCAGAGTAAAACAAATGTAACACGAGGAATAAAATAAGAATTGACCTCCATACAAAAATTCCTCACTTCGTGGGCATATTTTCGTGGACAGATTTAGCCTCTTCCTCTCTGGTATCTTTCAAGCTCAGAGCAGAGTTGTTTAGAAAAATTACCATAAATGACCTAACAATAATTGCTGGCTCGATCCCATCGGTGGCAGGGACAGAAACCTATAGGTTTGAAGGAAGCCAACAAAACTAAGGCCAATTTCAATTCTAAATGACAAACAAGCATATCAAAAGGACAACATGAATTCTCATTTATTAACAGATGTGATCACCTAATGTTAGTACATTAAGGAACAGTGTTAGACTTCAATGACAGTGTTTTGGCTATGCCAGCACACCAAACAACAAGGATGTATCATGTGAGAAAGATAGCAAACCCAGATGCTCAACTGAGGGACTTAGTAATCTAAAAAAAACTCTTACCCCAAGACACTTCACATGATGACTATAAAATGTCAGGTAAAGAATGGTTCCCAGATATCCCGTGTACATCTCAAGCCACACTGCTACGATTTCTCCCCATTGTGGACACTCCTATGTCTGGTAAGGTTAGTCAGGAAGGAGAAGATATTGTAACATTGTTTGCACTTGAAGGTCCTTAGGGTGAACGGTCTGGTGCTTCTTCACATAGTTTGCCTAAGTAAAGCACTTCCCACACGTGGGGCAGGCGTACGGCTTGTCTGCGTCCATCTTAATGCTCGGCCTCCAACGTTGTGACCCAATGACACCAGAGGAGGTAGAAGCAGGAGCCACCTTAGGTGGTTAGTCTTTGGGCTTCCTCCTTGACCTCTAGCCATTGTTTGGGTGTTGTTGGGATTGTGTGCTGTGTTATTCGCCTCATTTTCAACGGAAATATGGGCGGGGTAATTTTTTTTTTTTGTGGGGGACTTCCGGCCAATAGTTCACAGCTAGCTAGCTAACTAACTCACTATCGCTTCTCACAACTTCCCAAACATGGATTCACGCAAAACGGGCATTTTATGTTCGGTAAGGGGAGGCCACAATAACTGGCAGAAACGGAAGCTGTTCATGGAGCAGGAGTGTTTTGACTACCAAACTTTTTTGAGGAGGGAGTGCAGTTGTGAGGCGCCTTTTGATTTGCACCCATCTCCTAAGGACGAGGAGTCTCTTCGGCTTTGACTCAAAGCATTGAACTTGAAGAAACCACCAAACCGACCCTATGTGTGTTCCTATCACTTCGTGGACAAGAGGCCGGCTGAAGAGCATCCTTTCCCTGAGAAGTGTCTGGGCTATGATGCTCCAGCACAGACCAGGCGACATCTCATCAGGACATCAACACATACAGGTACTGTAGCTGTTAGCTAGCTGCTACTCGCTAACTATCGTCACAGATGGGGTGTCCTGAATCAGGCAGACGTTAGCTAGCGTAGCTAATGTCATGACTGTCCTGACAGTGGATCAAAGGACCCTCTCTCTCTCCCACAGGAGAGGGGGGAGGGAGAAGTTGGCCAATTTTATGACTTAACAACCAGTCGTAAATACTGTGCAGACTGTCTCTTCCTTGCCATGAAGTATTGGGAGAAAGGACCCCTTTGTTAACACAGGGATTCTTCCCGCCAAAACTCCAACATCCAAAAGTAGATAATGAAACAATATTTCTAACACAAAGAATGTGGGAAATGGTCAGTGGTGATTTAAAGAACAATTATGTCAAATTCGTTACTATGTTGTGATGTCATTAAAGACGGTGGAACAACATAACTGTATCTCTGGGGGTGTACACTTCCCAGTTATGAGGGTTGCATCTAATTGTTGTATAAAACGAATGATTAAGTATAATAATAATTTTGTGAAGATAACAATGTGATTTTAGCATTCTAGATGAAATGATTGTTTTCCATATTGACTTGTTCTCAGTCAGTGGCCACGCCCAGATGAGCACAAACATGTTGAAACGCCCCCTTTTCTACTCAAGTATAAAACCCCTCGTGACGAATTTCTATCAGACCAGGAAGTGTGGAGTGGCGACTGCACGTTTAAAACGGTTAGACCAGAAAGACCAGGAAGCCCCATGGCTTAAAATGGTTGACACTCTACAGACCAGAAAACGTGAGACATTAGTCCACACGTTTGAAATGGTGAAACTCTGAAACTCTCAACCTCTACACGAGGTGAAGAAGCAGATAAACGCACTAGACCTTATGATATCAGTCTGCAGCAGGCATGTATAGTCGTCTAGAGAACTTTCACTAAAGACACAAGTTGGGAAGGACAATCCCTCTCCGACAACCGTTGGTACATCTGAAGTATCTATTCCAACGAACACTCCATTCGAAGACAAGCCGAGTCTCACCGAAGTGGAATCAGGACACTCAAACCCTTTTTTAGAAAGTGGTTCAACAGAGAGACAACGATCAAGGACAGCTACGCGTAAATATATACATTGCATTTCTTAACCGAATGAGCGGTGGTTAGGGTGCTAAGTATTATGATTACTGTGAGCGTAGTTTCCAAATGTAACAACGATAGTTTGAATCTCTGTCTCTCCCTTTCAGTCTCTGTGAATGACCCCTCATTCTCCTAACCAAGCAGTCATGCTATAGTCCAGTCCACTAGGGACCTGTTTTCATTGTATTACGTTAGTAATCAATAACCTATACCGTGTGTGTGTGTTTGTATTCTGTGTTATTATTTAGTTAGTTAGTAAATAAATAATTAAGCCAATTTGTGTATTGCTGATTCATCAATAAGGTTAGGGTTCTTGCAGGTTCAAGGATTATGCGACGTTCACAATGATTGATACGTTGACTGTTTTATACATAGTGATAGGTAAAGACCTTTTAGAGTTTAATTCGGGTAATGGTAACTGTATAAAAAAACTTCTCCCGTGGTGCCCCAAATTCCTAATGAGTTAATTGTTACATGATTAATTTAATCGAGTGACAATTCAACATAGTTAGTTGATTCGATAAATAACAGTCATCACATTAATGCAAGTCACATCACAACACTAACTATGTTAGCAGTAGGTAGCCACTCTTAAGTCCTAACATACTGTAGCTAGCTAACTGTTGCCTAGCTTATTCACTTAGCCAGCTAGCTTGAGGGCAGCCCATCTGATACAGTATTGCTAACTAGCGTAGTCCCTACATTGTTAGCTATCCAACAACTTCTGTCTGACAATGTCTCCCCCATGCCATGATTATCCCCATCATTGCTGGCATGCCACAGGTGATGCTCATGAAATGTATAACTAGCTAAATTATTCAACTTAAAGTGTTTTCTTTTTTTTTACCTAACCATGACCCGTAGGCTGTCTGTGTATTGTATTTTGTTAAACTTGTGGTCGCTCTTATGTTTGTTTGACAGATGAAGACAACTGTAGTGATGCAGAGTCTGATCTGAGTGTGCCAATGCCACTGCAGAATAAAGATGCTGTTACTCAATGGGAGGTTCCAGCACTGACTGATCACAACTACGTGTCAAGAGAACCAGTCAACAAGCCCACCTGCCACAAACAAACCCAATGTGGTGGTGCAGAGCCATTGACCCACACCATGTTGAAAAATGACACTAGCTCAGTGTTGTATACTGGCCTTCCTCTTAATGTTTTCTTTGACCATGTAGCATTTCTGCAGAAATTCTACACGGCTAACTTAAATGCATATCACTGATCAAATACTGATAACCTTGATGAAGCTGAAGCTGAATCTACTCCAGGGGTATCTTGCTGAACGCTTTGCTGTGTCCCAAGGAGTAGTGAGCAGAATCCTTTCCTACTGGATTGACACAATGGAGGAGCACATGAGGATCTACATTCCATGGCTGCCGAGGGAGACAATCCAGAACACAATGCCTCAGTGCTTCAAAGAGAAGTTCCCCAACACCACTTGCATCATCGACTGCTCTGAAACCACTCTTCAGAAAGCACACAATATCGATTCCAGAGGGGAGTCATACAGCCACCATTATTCCAGCAATAATCTCAAGTATTTGGTTGCCATTGCTCCATGTGGACTCGTTATGTTAATTTCTCCTGCATATGGAGGCAGATGTAGTGACAAGTTCATCACCCAAAACGCTGGCTTCCTGGAATACTTTAGGCCTGGCGATTTAAGTTATGGGTGACAAGTGCTTCACCTCCGAGATCTGCTGTATGAGAGGAAGGTAAACCTTGCCATACCAGCCTTCACTCAGAAAGGAGGCCAGCTGTCTGACGAGGATGTCACAAGCACGAGAAGGATAGCTAATGTGCGTATACATGTTGAGGGAGTTATCAGATGATGATGTGGATTTTTACATTAATATGGATTTTTATCTCTGTTGCTAAACAATAATTGAATTGGTTCCTCTCACTGGGTTTTTGTGTGTGTGAAATGGGCATCTGACCTGTGTTCGGGTCAAATTCTACAGTTGTCTTATCTTTCAGTGACTGAAACCAGACTGTGACCCTGTGGCTCTGCTTAGGCATATCCCTGGAACGAGCCAGGGTTGAACTGAGTTCAGGCTAAACCCTCCGCCGTCTCTCCTTGGGCGTCTTCATAATTAAATACAGCATGATGGGGTGGGAGAGAGGGCTTGGGCTTGGGTATGTTTGAGAGATTGATTGTGGACCTGCCATGTCCAACAATCAATCTCCAGGTCAAGCCAGGGTGAGCCAGGGTTGAACAGAGTTCAAACTGAACATTATTATTTTTGCATGACAGGGCTTGATTGATTGCACCACCATTGTTTCCAAACTGAATACATAGAGGAGAAATCAGATATCGCCAGTATCATAAACTAAGGAAGTGGGCAGAGCGGTCAAGAGGGGGAAACTGGGAGACAGTGGTGGGGGAACCCAAGAGGGAGGGGTTAAGCTAAAATGTATGTAAAATGACTATATAAACTGAGAGCTGAGAGGTGGGAAGGGAGATGCTTTGCAAACCACCTCGGCTTTGTCTATTGTAATAAAGTCTATCTTAATTCTACAAAAACTCTGGAAATACTTAGGTTCTTTGATCTGTATAAGGACGAATTTGCCACAACATAATTGGCGACCACGAAGGGACTGGAAAAAGAGACCAGAGGGGTGCTGCGCCATCTGGAGGAAGCTGAGTGAATCACACACAAGTATAGTGGCCACGATGAACAAAGGTAAGCAACGTTCTTACTTTAGACATAGAAATTGTGTGATTTGCTCAGCTGATTCTGAATGTCAGGTACCGGGTCTCCAGTATTAAGGGCTAAATTTAGGAAAAGTACAACGTTTTTGTTGGAATGAGAAATAAGCATGCATGCAATGTTGATTATTGATTTTTGTATATGAGTTACGTCCTGTGGGTACAGCTCCAGCAGGAAGTGAAATGCTGGAGGGCTGCACGGGCAGGCGTTGTATGTAAAGTCTAAAAATCCTGTGAATACCGCTCTGGGTATATTAAGAAAATATAGCACTAGAGGGTTGCATAGACAGGTGCCTATGAATACCGCTTTGGAGAGCTAAGGTTAGAGCTCCAGAGGACTGCATGGATAGGTGAGAAATCCAGGGGATGCAATACATAGGGATGTTAGGTAAAAAGTAGTTTTGCACGTCCAGAGTAGGTGGGCAGAAACAAAATAAAAAATCCTGCAGATACAGCCCAGGGGATTCAATACATTTTGGAAGTTAGGTAAAAAGTAGTTTTGCTCATCCAGAGTAGGTGGGCAGAAACAAAATAAAAAATCATGCGGATACAGCCCAGGGGTGCGCTACATAGAGAGAGCGCTAGGTGGAGTAGTAGTTCTGCTCAGCCCATGCGGATGGATAGTTTGCTTGGGCGGCTGATTTAGTTGGGTTGTTAATTTGTCTCATTCAGGTTGCTCATTTGGTCAGTTTGATCAATCTGTTTGATTCGATTGTTTTGTCTGACTCGTTTTGTACAAGACTGGTTTAATTGGACCCGTTCGAGTTTGCGAAAGCAATCCGTTCATCTTGGTGTCACGCGTGCTGTAGGTGGGTGCAGTGGTGGAATCAAACGCAGGACACCGAAGTATAGTCCAACAGACTTTAGTAAATCTCCAACAAGGAAATACGACAACTCTTGCCCGAAGGCGAAATTACGCACGAAGGCGAACAAAAACAAAAGCGCACTAAACAGGTGCGTAACACTCCAACGCAGTGGAGGGAAGCTCAACCGAGCGAAAATACTAAATAAGCCCTACACACGACAGACCAAAATCAATAACACACAACACTAGACAAACACAACGAGAAACTTATAGGACACTAATTAGGCTAAACGAGAACAGGTGTCACAACAAACAGACAAAAGCAAACGAACATGAAACATACAACGGTGGCAGCTAGTATTCCGGAGACAACGAACGCCGAAGCCTGCCCGAACAAGGGAGAGAGGCAGCCTCGGCCGAAACCGTGACACTTGGTCAACTGGTCTGACTCAATTCGGACATTCAATTCATCGAGGTCACTCGGTTGTTCCTCTGGTGCATTTGTTCAATTCATCTGATTCATTTGTTCGTCCTGCTGGCCATTCTGTTCGATTCATGTCGGCACGAGCGGCTGCTTATCTGTACCGGTGTGTTTATATGACGTCTAGACATTATATTTCGGCCAATCTTTTAGGGTGTGGTTCAGCCATTATAGTTGGAAACCTTAAGAGGAGATTTAGGATTATGGTAAAATTGGTTATAGTAAAATGTTAATGTGATAGATTTGACATTCCAAGTTTGAGCCCGTTAATAGAAGAAAATATACCTGCAGGTTATACAAATAGCATTGTGTGAATGGGATATTTGAGTTGTGTGAACATGGGAATGAGCTTTAATCTGAAGTTTGGATAATAACATATAGAAATATGTATAATAAAATGGTTGGGATTTGGATAATAAACTTTTGATATTACATTATCTTGGGGTTCCGTACGTCGCTGCCCATCATAGAATATCAAGGAGTGGTATTGAGAGCAGGATGCTGTTTTAGAAAGTAGCAGAAAGTCTGTATTTTCTGGGAGGATCCCATTACAGGCCGGGCAGAGTCCGGGAAATTAAAGTCTGTTTTTTGGTTCCGCTGGGAGTATGTTTGAAGAAGCTGATTTGTGTCGATTGAGAATCGTAAAAAAACGCGAATTGATTGGTTGATGTGAATATATGACGATATGGTGAATTTTATGCACGTGTAATCGATTACTAGAGATTTGATAAAGTAATAAGTGGAATAATATGAATATGCTAACTTGCGCACCCAAAACGTAGACGTACAGTGAGGGAAAAAAGTATTTGATCCCCTGCTGATTTTGTACGTTTACCCACTGACAAAGAAATGATCAGTCTATAATTTTAATGGTAGGTTTATTTGAACAGTGAGAGACAGAATAACAACAAAAAGGTCCAGAAAAGCACATGTCAAAAATGTTATAAATTGATTTGCATTTTAATGAGGGAAATAAGTATTTGACCCCCTCCAATCAGAAAGATTTCTGGCTCCCAGGTGTCTTTTATACAGGTAACGAGCTGAGATTAGGAGCACACTTAAAGGGAGTGCTCCTAATCTCAGCTTGTTACCTGTAGAAAAGACACCTGTCCACAGAAGCAATCAATCAACCAGATTCCAAACTCTCCACCATGGCCAAGACCAAAGAGCTCTCCAAGGATGTCAGGGACAAGATTGTAGACCTACACAAGGCTGGAATGGGCTACAAAACCATCGCCAAGCAGCTTGGTGAGAAGGTGACAACAGTTGGTGTGATTATTCGCAAATGGAAGAAACACAAAAGAACTGTCAATCTCCCTCGGCCTGGGGCTCCATGCAAGATCTCACCTCGTGGAGTTGCAATGATCATGAGAACGGTGAGGAATCAGCCCAGAACTACATGGGAGGATCTTGTCAATGATCTCAAGGCAGCTGGGACCATAGTCGCCAAGAAAACAATTGGTAACACACTACGCCGTGAAGGACTGAAATCCTGCAGTGCCAGCAAGGTCCCCCTGCTCAAGAAAGCACATATACATGCCCGTCTGAAGTTTGCCAATGAACATCTGAATGATTCAGAGGAGAACTGGGTGAAAGTGTTGTGGTCAGATGAGACCAAAATGGAGATCTTTGGCATCAACTCAACTCGCCGTGTTTGGAGGAGGAGGAATGCTGCCTATGACCCCAAGAACACCATCCCCACTGTCAAACATGGAGGTGGAAACATTATGCTTTGGGGGTGTTTTTCTGCTAAGGGGACAGGACAACTTCACCGCATCAAAGGGACGATGGACGGGGCCATGTACCGTCAAATCTTGGGTGAGAACCTCCTTCCCTCAGCCAGGGCATTGAAAATGGGTCGTGGATGGGTATTCCAGCATGACAATGACCCAAAACACACGGCCAAGGCAACAAATGAGTGGCTCAAGAAGAAGCACATTAAGGTCCTGGAGTGGCCTAGCCAGTCTCCAGACCTTAATCCCATAGAAAATCTGTGGAGGGAGCTGAAGGTTCGAGTTGCCAAACGTCAGCCTCGAAACCTTATTGACTTGGAGAAGATCTGCAAAGAGGAGTGGGACAAAATCCCTCCTGAGATGTGTGCAAACCTGGTAGCCAACTACAAGAAACGTCTGACCTCTGTGATTGCCAACAAGGGTTTTGCCACCAAGTACTAAGTCATGTTGTGCAGAGGGGTCAAATACTTATTTCCCTCATTAAAATGCAAATCAATTTATAACATTTTTGACATGTGTTTTTCTGGATTTTTTTGTTATTATTCTGTCTCTCACTGTTCAAATAAACTTACCATTACAATTATAGACTGATCATTTCTTAGTCAGTGGGCAAACGTACAAAATCAGCAGGGGATCAAATACTTTTTTCCCTCACTGTGCGTGAGGGGTGGGAAATAATACATAGATAATTTGATAGAGATAAGGTTAAGCATTATATGACTGTCTCTCATTGCGGAGCTAAGGTGGTGTAGTAAAGGAATTTCATTATGCTGCAAGGGAAAACATAATCCATTTGATAAAACTTGTTAGATCTGTTTCCAAATCAATTAATGTAGATTTGACTCGTTGACTGCTAATTTATTCCCCTTGAGCATGTGAGATCTTTGCAAAGAAACGTGTTAAGACTACAAACCATTGTAATTGGGATATTTGCAGGATTTACTTGTCATTTCAATAGGCATAGGTTCTGTGTTACTGACTAAAATCTGGGTTTCTGATTATAATTCAACTATGGCCATGGGTTGCTTAGATTGATATAGCAGCCAAACGATTTCGAGGAACTACAGGTTTTTTGTGTGGCTTAATGGTTTGCTGGAGGAACCTACTGAGAACGGGGTTGTAATTTTAAATATTGAATGGAATATGGAAATTAATTGAATATATGCTTGTCAACTACAGCAAGTGTTTGTCTTGTTACCTGTAGCCTAATCAGAAAGGACAGTTACCTAAATCTACTGACTTCTAATAATAGCGGATTGGTAATTGCATAGAGCTGTGGCTATGATCTGAATGGATAACGAAGGAAAGTAAGTTATGTTAAACAACAAATTTATATTTTGACTAAATTAATGCAATAGGCTACAATGATAACATTATCGAAAAGGGGCACAATCTAATGCGAAACAGCTATTACCTATGTCGTTGATCCAGTAACGATACCAGGATAATAGAACCACAATTAAAAGTGTCTATAGTATTGAGAGAATTTCAGTGGGTTATTCCAAAACGAGCGACAGTAATAAGGGAACAAATAGAATTACCCAAATATAATTACCCAAATTGGTACATGAAATTCGAAGGTGGGGGCGCAGACCAGGAGAAAAGATAAGTCAGACCACGATTATTAAAACAATGGTGGGTGCAGGAAATAGTAATAACATAGAAGGTAGGAGAATGTAGGATATGAACTAGGCGTCCAGATATAGACAAGTAAAAGAGAAAAACTAAGAAGGAAAAGTTAGGGAATAAATGCCAAGACGAAGATTAGAACGAGAACCAGCCGCATTTAAGTATAGGATAAGGGGATATACAATAGTGGATTACACAGTGACAGCAAACATACAAATAATAACGTATGATATAGTCATACTGAAAGACAGGAAAATAAGGTATAGGAATTTGGATACGGGATACCTAGAGTACGGAAATGGAAACGTAGGAATATTTGAGAAAATAGTAACGTGAATATTATTAGGGGAAAATAGGGGGTGGTCTAGCAGAGTATGAAGATATATTAGGGAGAAAGATACCATGAACTGAGGAATATAAAAACTTTTAGCTGAGATCACTACAGAAATATTACTGACCCATCCTAACAGAGACACTGAACCTAAACATAAAGCTACAACAGCAATCTAGGATTGTGAAAGTTGTCAAGTTAGTTTTTAACCCTACGATAGAGGTAAATGCAGAACGTTGTTTGAGAATGGGTTTCATTTTTTGTCTACTAGTAAGAATAGAAGAGTTTCCATGTTTTAGTTCAAGGGTGTTAGCGACTGGGGCTCGCTGAACTCGAGCGGGCTGTAAGGGACATAATGGGTTAAGTTTGGTGTAGTGGGATCACTGGTTGCTGCGGAAACGGAGGAGGTCAAAAGGGGGTGAGTGTAAACGGTGTGAAATGGCGCGTTAGTAGCGTTTCAATCGGTAACGTCACTCGCTCTGAGACCTCGAAGTAGTTGTTTCCCTTGCTCTGCAATGGCTGCGGCTTTTGTGGAGCAATGGGTAATGGTGCTTCAAGGGTGATTGTTTTCGATGTGTGCATAGGGTCCCTGGTTCAAGCCCAGGTAGGGGCGAGGAGAGGGATGGAAGCAAAACTGTTTCATTGATGCTGTTGACCCGGATCACTGGTTGCAATGATTGGATTATCCAAATGGGGTTATGCGTTTGTTTATTTTATAAGGTGTCGTTTCCCCTTAATTGAACACAGTATTATCTGATGTGTCTTGAGTAGGATTCTTTCTTCCAGGATTGATGGAAGTCCCCTACAGTATGTATGTTAAGAGAGATGTAGGAGACCACGTCTCAAACAACATTTTAATAGATGCTTGGGATCAAATATCAATGATTCCTTACGCTGAGAAATTGACTATATTTGCGACAGGAAAAAGTATTACATTTAGTGGGGTTGGAGAACCCTTGCAAGAGTTAAAGACAGTGGATTCTAAAAAGTGATATTGAAATTGGCAGTATGTATGGGCGAGAGCACGAATGATGATTACAAATAGTCAAACGTTGTATCACGCTGCATTTAAACAATCGCTGAAGGGTTTTGTGTTGTAGTGAGTTGTTATGGGCGTCGAATGACGAGAACACTGATAGGCCAGACCATCAATACATTAGTAAACTATTTTGGTAGAGAGGGGCCACAAAGCATGTGGGAAAGTACAACCAGCGAAACAAAAAGATAACATACAGTTGAAGTTGGAAGTTTACATACACCTTAGACAAATACATTTAAACTCAGTTTTTCACAATTCCTGACATTTATTCCTAGTAAAAATTCCCTGTCTTAGGTCAGTTAGGATCACCGCTTTATTTTAAGAATGTGAAATGCAGGGGCGGTGTGTTCATTAGGGCGATATGGGCGACGCACTGCCAAACGGGAAAAGGAAGGGATTTTTTTCTAATCAATTATATCACGGCAACAGTAGTTATCAGTGTTCTAATCTAGACGTCTGATCTGCCACTAAATGTCCAATCAGGCTAAAATCGTGCTTCAAATGGCCCCGCCCCTTTTGGGGCGATTTCAGTCAGGTTGAAAATCGCCCCAGAAGTCTCTCATAGACTCTCATGTAAAATCTTTTTTTTTCAAATATCAGAGCTTTCAATACAATCTCTATGGGTTCCGGGAGGGCTTGCACTTACGCGCTTTCGTCATACGTAACATAACCATGAACGTAACTAAGAAAAGAGCGGGTAGCAGCGTCAATCAATTCACGTACTACTGTCAAGATGGCTAGCGTTCAGTGCAACTCGATTGTCTCTTTGAAAGAAGTTCCTTTTTGTCGGCGAACAAATCAAGATAAATTGGCAACGAAACAATTAGGGCCTCCCAGACCAAATTTAATAATTCAACAGGTTTCTACTAAAGGGGGAAAGTCCTACACCCGAGGATTTTCCAAAAATTGGTACGAACGAAAAACCTGGCTAGCAGGCTGCGATGTAGCTAATGCAGTCTTCTGCTACCCCTGCTTACTCTTTCACCCTGAAGGCGGCACGGCAGACAGCACCGCTTGGACAGCGACTGGTGTAACGGACATGCACCCTCTTTCAGAAAAGATTAAGAAACATGAGCTGTCAAAGACCCACATGGATAGCTGTTTGAGATTGTCTGCTTTGGGGAGAGTGAACATTGCCACTCAACTGGATGAGGGATACAGGCTAGCTGTCTGCCGCCACAACGATGAGGTTAGCAAGAACCGCCACATCCTCAGCCGGCTAATCCAGTGTGTGAAGTTTTGCGGAGTGTTTGACTTAGCTTTGCGAGGCAAAGATGAAACTGAGGGCTCCACCAACCCTGGTATTTTTCTTGGACTTGTCAACTTTGTGGCACAATTAGATGAGGTGTTTGATGACCATCTTAAAAATGCTAAAGTTTTCAAGGGCACATCAAAGACCATTCAAAACGAGCTACTGGAGTGTATGCTAGCGGTCATGAGGGAACATATTGTGGAGGAGGTGAAGTCGGCGAACTTCGTAGCTATCCAAGCTGACGAGACCACGGACGTTTCTACACAGACACAGCTGGTGCTTGTGCTGAGGTACATAGATAGCAACCACAAAGTGCAGGAGCGCTTTTTGAGTTCCTTCCCATCTCGGAATCAACCTCAGTCTCAATCGCCAGTGTGCTTTTGGAGAGACTGAACGGTCTTTTTGCCGACGACGAGAAAGTCAAACTCATTGCGCAAGCTTACGATGGAGCCAGTGTGATGAGGGGAGAGAAGGCTGGTGTGCAGCAAAAGGTGCGTGAGCATTTCAAGAATGCCCATTACGTGCATTGCTATGCGCATCAGCAGAATTTGATCATGCAGCAAGCTACTTCTCGCATCAAAAAAGTGAACATTTTCTTTTCCGATCTGAGCGGGATTGCAACTTTTTTTTCCCGGTCACCCAAACGCACCAGCATTCTTGACCAGACTGTTGCACGAAGACTGCCCAGACCTTCATCCACACGGTGGAACTTCAACAGCAGAGTCGTGAACACTGTCTACGAGAATCGAGACGACCTCATAGAATGTTTTGAAGCCATCCGGACGGGTTCATTGGGTTCATTTGACCAGCCCACCGTGAGAGAGGCATCTGGCTACGTGAGGATGCTACATGATGAAGATTACATTTTTTTCCTGGGGCTTTTTCACAAAATCATGCCCCACGTCGACATTCTGTACCAGAAGCTACAGAAGAAGGACATCGATGCTGTCTTCATCAAACGTGCCCTCGACAGCTTCACAAGCAGTGTGCAGGCCATAAGGTAAGATTAAACAATATCATTCGATCTTTCTCAAAGCAGAGCTTTATTTGAAAATGTATGCATGAAAGGAGACTGCATTTGTGTTTGAAATTACATTATTCTCATTATATATGGCCAGTGGTGTAATCTAGCTTATTTTATATACTATGTGTACTGTACAGTGGTGCTCATAAGTGTATGAACACATTCTAAAGTTGACTAAAAAGAGGAATACAAAAATAAAAAAATCATCTTTTGGAAATTGATCTTAATGACTTAATTAAAAAAGTTGGAAAATCCAACCTTTAAGGACACCAATTTTCTTTTCTTTTTTATTCCTCTTTTTAGTCAACTTTAGCATGGGCTCATAAGCTTATGAGCACCACTGTATACTGTGCTGAATATCCAGGCTATGTGAGACACAAAGGCTAACTTAAACACTAAAGACTTTATGCATCCCTGCCCATTTTAAGTGGAACTGAAGTATTTGTACTATACATGGATACATTGCATATACCTGTGCATCACATAGACAACAATACTGTACAAAGCCAACAAACACATTGGTCTGTTTGCCTTCAGGGACTCCTCTCAACAGCAGCTGCAAGAAGCAACAGGAGCCAAAAGACCCAGAACAGCTTTGAGAGAAGAGGAGAAGCAGAGGCTGTCTGAAGAGGTCTGCAACACCATCCTGGATCACACCAAAGAAAGGTTCTCTTTCTCTGGCCACCTTGTGAGTGCTACCTTACTGCAAGCAGACATGTTTGAAAGGTACTGCCATTCATTTCCTGATGAGGCTCTGAATGCCACTGTGAATGCATACCCCATGCTGAGCAAGGCAAAGCTCAAGACATAACTATCTCTGATCTATGAGAATCCTGAATTCAAGGGCTGCTGTGGTGCACTGGCACTGTACCAGGTTCTCATGAGCTACAACCTCCAGGAGACGTTCTCTAAGACTGTGACTCTGTTGAACATCCTCATAACTACTCCCATGACAACAGCTGAAGCTGAGAGATGTTTCTCAACTTTGACACGAGTTAAGACATTCCTGCGAAATTCAATGGGCCAGGAACGTCTGAATGCACTGGCCATGCTTTCCATGGAGAGGGAACTAGTCCTCAGCATGCCTGATTTCAATGAGAAAGTCATTGACCGCTTTGCTGCATTGAAAGAGAGAAGAGAACAGTTTCAGTACAAGTAATGTAGCCTCTCTCTCTCTTTGTCCCTCCCTGTCTGTCTCTTTAACACACACACGCCCAAATCAGTTCAGAGTTGATGTTGTTTAAAATAGTTATTTTTCATTAAAAACAAAGTAAAAAAAAATAAAAAATCTGTTCATGTTCATTTTTACAAATCTATACAATTGGCCAGAATATGGTTGTTCATATTTACAAATCTATACAATTGGCCAGAATATGGTTGTTCATTTTTACAAAGCCATACAGATAGCTGTGTTTACCTTTTCTAGAAATTATTTTCAAATTCTGTTTTCAGGCAAAATGTCTATCACTGTTCATTTTCACAAATCTATACAAGAGGGCAGAATATGGAAGTCTATAAAAATTTCTTATTACCAATAACTTGCATCAATGTTTTCAGTAGCCTCTATCAAAAGCTCCTGCTTGCTTGTTGTGAATTATGCTCAGGTGCACATATTTCCAATTCAACCATGAGGCCTTTTTGAAGCAAGTAATGTGTATATCAGTATTGACTTATATGCTGCCCCTGTCTTCATGTTGTTGCTGGACATTTCTTTTTTTAAATGTGTGTAGGTCACCTAAATCATCAGAAAAATTGCCCCCCCTGAGAATTTTTTCAGGAGCCGCCACTGCACATTACTGACCGAGGTGGAAAACACACGAGGCCTTGGAGCGGAGGTGCGCGTCGAGGCTACGGGGCTGCTTCGTGCCATTACGCAGCGCAGTTTTCTTTTCATTGCGCACCTTGTTATGAAACTGTTGTCACTTTTCGAGCCGCCTAACAGACTACTACAGGCCGAAGATATGGACTTGTTCACTGCGGTGACACTTGTGAACAGCGCTTCTGACTGCGTGAAGACAATGCGCGCAGAAAACGAGTTTTCTGCACTGTGGGATCTCTGCGCTCCTCCAGCATCGGCCACCGAGGCTGTGTCGGTGACCGACCCTGGTCCAAGCAAGAGAAGACGCACAATTAATAAGAACCTCCGCGGATTTGCAGTTGAAGAAACAGTTGGTCAGCCACAAAGTGACATAGATGAAAAGACAGTGTTGTCGATACTGTGCAAGGAGAGATGAATGCGCGTTTTGGAGAGCGCAGTAGCGAGCTCATTGGCGCACTGGCTGCTTTGAACCCAGAGGCCGAGGATAATTTCCTGGACCCATCAAAGGTAACCCCTCTCCTGGTATTAGCTGGAACTGATGTGGTTGAATCTGAATATACTGTGACTCATTAGTGCCTGGTGAAGAAAATAACTGACACCCCGGTTCCCCCCGAAGATGGAAAATGGACAATAGCCAACATCCTCAGCACATTCAACTGTTGACTCCAGGCTATGTCGACTGTTTTCACAGCCTACACACTTGCCCTAACCTTAGGAGCTTCCACAGCAATGTGTGAAAACTCATTTTCCACGCTCAAAAGCGTCTTCTCAGCGCATCGGCGCAGTATGCTGCACAGACGCAAGGCCCAGCTGATTCAGCTTGCTTTTGAAAAGGACCTCACTCACAAGTTTAAGTCCGAGTGGAAGGATACTTTGATGAGGAGGTTCTGCTCGGAGAAACGCCGCCTCCCGCTGTACTGACAGGAGGGACTGGAGAGAGGACAGCGCTGCCTCCACTCAAAGTACCGGTAGGTTCAAAGTCTCTGTGTGTGTGTGTATATGTGTGTGTGTGTGTGTCTCATGGCAATGCATATCCCTCTGTTGACTGCTTTAAAATGTAATGTTTGAGAGATGCTTCTGGTGTTACATCTAATATGTTGTATAGTCAAGTGTTTTATGGATATTCATAACATTGCTTCTATGTAATGTGGTGTAGGCTATAGGCTACCTGGTCATATTGCTTTTGGTTATGTTTAATGTGATGATTAGGTGTTGCGCAAATAGAGTATACGATTATTATAAATATACGTACTGTAGGCTAATAATAATTGTGCCCTGCCCTCCCATG
The DNA here is from genome assembly GCF_020615455.1 of Coregonus clupeaformis. Taxonomy (NCBI): domain Eukaryota; kingdom Metazoa; phylum Chordata; class Actinopteri; order Salmoniformes; family Salmonidae; genus Coregonus; species Coregonus clupeaformis. Next base: position 19,611 of record NW_025534512.1, on the reverse strand, counting down.
CATTTCATATGCCCCCCTTAAGACTGAGGTCTGGCGACGGGTCTGAAGAGGACCCCTGACACGCACAACAAGATAAAACAACAACCACATTTTCAATTGACAATCATTGATTTAAATGGATGTGGTCAATAGATTTGTATAGGCATATATACTCATTTAATTTAACTTGTAAGCCAAGGTTGGATTAGTAGGTCTATGTAACATGCACCTGGATAACCGCGTCATGAATCGGAACGGGCTCCAACGTCCTCATATACACATTATGACAAAATAAAGAGCTTAATCTTTCACGAAATAAAGACATAGAAGAAAACAGGTTCTAGAAACTCAATTTCTCCATGGCAATAGAATGTAAACATGTATGTTGCGCCAAACATAACCAAATATCGCCTACAACTCAATTCTCAGTGCAGCATATTGGACGACTCCACAGGCATTGATCATTCGCGACTTTAAGTCATTCCTGTTATCTCTAGAGCATCCCGTATATTTATAGCGCTGCATTTCGTCCCCCTCTGACCATGGATAGGGTTGGGAGCATTCCTGAGTTCACTTATGGTCCCACTAAGGTAATCTTAGGAGATATTCCTTTTGGCATACTGTAAATGCCTGTGCATAATGTACCTAATAAAGCATAATTATTTTAATTATCTTCAAAGGAATTCTGTAGAAGCAGCCTTTATTTTCAGACTCTGCAGGCCTGCTGGGAGGAAGCATATTACAATAAACAGGTAAGATTCATCCCACAAAAACAGTAACCACAGAAAAAAAGAGAGATTTAATCCCAAAACAAGAGTTTTATTTCAAGATAGTTTAGAGAAGATGGTCATAAGATCACTTGCAAATTGTGAGACATGAGCAGTTGTGAAATGTTGCGAGAAGCCCTTCTGAAAGCACATTATATGGTCTTTAGTGGCACGGCCTCACACCTTACCTCATCTTGCAGAAGAAGCTCATGGTCCACTATCTGCTGCTCCAGAGTCGAGGCCAGGTCTCGCCCCATGTCACCATGGAGCACATGAGCGACTGGCTGGTGTCTCAGGGCAAAAAATCCCTTAGGGAGAGGTGAGTACCACGTCAGCTCTCACCTTCACTGCCATTCTCTGTCACCAGCAGCACTCCAGGAGGTGTGGGTAAAATAAACAACAAAAAATAGGAAGCCAGGAAAGTTGAAATGCTTTGTGTTTTATTTGAAGGGTGTGGAAGGAAACCCTGGAGGAGGGGAACGAACTCGCTCGGCTGGTAAGAGAATGAGCGTTAGAGACTTAGACTATCAGTCAGTGAGCTCTTTTCTAGCCTTTCAACAACTAGTTAGTACAGCAGAATATATCTGTTGTGAAATTACACTAATGGGACTTCCTGTTTCCTACGGCAGACCTGGGAAGTAAACACCTGCCTAAAAATGATTGACATGGAGCACGAGGCTGTCTGCAAGCTCCGCCGCTCTATGTACCCCACCTCTCCAGCTGGCGCTGACATGTGAGTTCCATGTACTGCCCTGCATACAGCTTGCTCCATTCATCTACACATCTGGAGCTATGCAGAAAGAAACTAGGGCAGTGTTCTCTGTGTGAACATTGCACATCGTTTAGCTTTCTCTGCTGCTTTTTGTTGATTTCAGCGACCCTAAGGTCCACAGCATCGTGGAGAGAGCTGTGAGGATCATTCTGGACAAGCTGTCCAATAAGCCCTGTAGCAACCTTCTCAGCCCATCCCAGGTGGTGGTGGAGCTGGTGCCCAGGATCCTCCTGGCCCTGTGGCTTCAGCCAGAGGAAGGCCATTCAGATCACCCCATCCTCCTAAGCGGGATGGCTGTGAGTATGGTGGTGGCCGTAGGGGAGAAGCTCTCCAGCATGTTGAAGGCCTCTTCTCCTCACACCCCTTTCTCCCGTGCTGCTGCTTTTGACTCTGTGAGGTCGATCCTCGGGAGAATCAGCCAGTCCTTCTCCCTGGATGACCTCACAACCCCTTTTTTTATGAGCTCTGTCTGTGCCTTTGTGGCGGACGAGGTGAAAAGCTACTTCCAGCCTACTGCAGACACCCTGCCAGTCCCCCTGTCCTAGTGGTGGCCGTCTCCGCCACACTACCAGCTGACATCCAAGCAGGTGAGTAGCACTCATAGAGAGCACTCTGACAGATGCCTTTTGTCATGACATCCTGGTGCCTTGTAGTAGTAAAGCCAATCAGGATTTTAATTGTCACCCCAAACACAGATGCAGACCTGGCTTCTTCGCACCTGGAGGTTGTGGACATCACCCCTAACAAAGAGGCTCACCTGGCTTCTTCCCACCTGGAGCTTGTGGACATCACCCCTAACACAGAGTTAGACCCGGCTTCTTCCTATCAGAAGGTTGTGGAAACCACCCCTAACACAGAGGCAGACCGGGCTTCTTCCCACCTGGAGGTTGTGGACATCCCCCCTAACACAGAGGCAGACCCGGCTTCTTCCCACCTGGAGCTTATGGACATCCCCCCTAACACAGAGGCAGACCGGGCTTCTTCTCACCTGGAGGTTGTGGACATCACCCTTTACACAGAGGCAGACCCGGCTTCTATCCACCTAGAGGTTGCGGACATCACCCCTAACACAGAGGCAGACCTGGCTTCTTTCCACCTAGTTGTTGTGTACATCACTTGTGACACAGAGGCAGACCCGGTCTTATCCCAGCTGGAGGTTGTGGACATCACCCCTAACACAGAGGCAGAACCTGGCTCTTCCCACCTGGAGGTTGCGGACATCACCCCTAACACAGAGGCAGACCCGGCTTCTTCCCACCTGGAGGTTGTGGACATCACCCCTAACACAGAGGCAGACCCGGCTTGTTCTCAGCTGGAGGTTTTGGACCTCTCCCCTAACACAAATGCATACCCGGCTTCTTCACTCTTGGAGGTTGTGGACGTCACACTTGAAGAAAAGCCTCTCATGGTGGCCGTCTCCGCCACTCTGCCATCTGCCATCCAAGCAGGTGAGTAAGACTTATAGAAAGCACTCTGACAGGTGCCATTTGTCATGATAACATGTAAAGTGTTGGTCCCATGTTTCATGAGCTGAAATAAAAGATCCCATTCAACTGGCCAGTGTTTAGAACCTACGGTTTGCATTTATTTACATTCTGTCCCGCTTTTGTCCTTTTCCAGAGGATGTTGCTGTGGTCACCCCGGACGTCACCCCACACGTCACCAAGGACGTGACCCTGGATGTTCCATGCAGGGCAAGGAAAGGGGCAGTCCGGCGTTTTTTTTGCAGGCTTTGGAGGGCAGTGTGCTGCTGCGCTTGCCACAAGGAAGAGGAGGAACAATATTAACTATTCATTAGACCAGAAACAGGATTGAACCATAGACCATTAAATTCTTTGCATTATAGTTGCCTTCAATTCTGATTTTCTTCTGTTTAATTCTTAATTAATTTCAGAACATTTCTCTAAACTTTGTGGAGTAGGTTGTATAAATAAGTGGGAAACATCCCAATCCCAATTTTAATGCTTTTAATAATTTACCTATGACATTTTTTTTTAGATGTATTATTTGACGAAAAAGTGGAGGGCGCTCAACCAACGTTGAGTCGAGGTGCAACCAAAAACCTTAATCATAATCTAAAAGGAAAAGCGCAACTCTTTCTCACTATTAAAAATGCATTGTTTTATTCAAGCAAGGTTAAAAGATTAACGTTTAGGCCTAGTCTATGACGATATGCAAGTTGTGTTTGCCCAGTTAAAGGGGGACCCAGACTCACCCTGGTTCTTGAGGGTTGCAGACACTGAATAATTATCATTTGAAATAAATGGCACTTTTCAAGTCTTGACTAAATATCTTTAATGAATATGAATTAAACATTTTATTTCATTTTTTTATTTAACCTTTATTTAACCAGGTAGGCCAGTTTAGAACAAGTTCTCATTTACAACTGCGACCTGGCCAAGATAAAGCAAAGTAGTGCGATAAAAACAACAACAACACAGAGTTACACATGAGATAAACAAAACATACAGTCAATAACACAATAGAAAATCTATATACAGTGTTTGCAAATGTAATAAGTTATGGAGGTAAGGCAATAAATAGGCCATAGTGCAAAATAATTACAATTTAGTATTAACACTGGAGTGATAGATGTGCAGAAGATGATGTACAAATAGAGATACTGCGGTGCAAATGAGCAAAATAAATAACAATATGGGGATGAGGTAGTTGGGTGGGCTAATTACAGATGGGCTGTGTACAGGTGCAGTGATCGGTAAGCTGCTCTGACAACTGATGCTTAAAGTTAGTGAGGGAGATAAGAGTCTCCAGCTTCAGAGATTTTTGCAGTTCTTTCCAGTCATTAGCAGCAGAGAACTGGAAGGAATGGTGGCCAAAGGAGGGGTGATATACCTGCTGGAGCGCATACCACGGGTGGGTGTTGCTATGGTGACCAATGACTTCAGATAAGGCTGGGATTGATGACCTGGAGCCAGTGGGATTGGCGACGAATATGTAGTGAGGGCCAACCAACGAAAGCGTACAGGTCACAATGGTGGGTAGTATATGGGGCTTTGGTGACAAAACGGATGGCACTGTGATAGACTACATCCAATTTGCTGAGTAGAGTGTTGGAGGCTATTTTGTAAATGACATCGCCGAAGTCAAGGATCGGTAGGATAGTCAGTTTTACGAGGGCATGTTTGGCAGCATGAGTGAAGGAGGCTTTGTTGTGAAATAAGAAGTCGATTCTAGATTTAACATTGGATTGGAGATGCTTAATGTGAGTCTGGAAGGAGAATTTACGGTCTAACCAGACACCTAGGTATTTGTAGTTGACCACATATTCTAAGTCAGACCCGCCAAGAGTAGTGATTCTAGTTGGGCGGGCTGGTGCATGCAGCGTTCGATTGAAGAGCATGCATTTCGTTTTAATAGCGTTTAAGAGCAGTTGGAGGCTACGGAAGGAGTGTTGTATGGCATTGAAGCTCGTTTGGAGGTTTGTTAACACAGTGTCCAATGAAGGGCCAGATGTATACAAAATGGTGTCGTCTGCGTAGAGGTGGATCTGAGAGTCACCAGCAGCAAGAGCGACATCATTGATAAACACAGAGGACAGAGTCGGCCGAGAATTGAACCCTGTGGCACCCCCATAGAGACTGCCAGAGGTCCAGACAACAGGCCCTCCGATTTGACTCATTGAACTCTATCTGAGAAGTAGTTGTTTGAGAAACCAAGGCTATTTAGTCTGCCAATAAGAATGCGGTGATTGACAGAGTCGAAAGCCTTGGCCAGGTCGATAAAAGACAGTACTGTCTTTTATCGATCGCGGTTATAATATCGTTTAGGACCTTGAGCGTGGCTGAGGTGCACCCATGACCAGCTCGGAAACCAGATTGCATAGCGGAGAAGGTACGGTGCGATTCGAAATGGTCGGTGATCTGTTTGTTAACTTGGCTTTCAAATACTTTCGAAAGACAGGGCAGGTTGGATATAGGTCTGTAACAGTTTGGATCTAGAGTGTCACCCCCTTTGAAGAGGGGGATGACTGCGGCAGCTTTCCAATCTCTGGGGATCTCAGATGATACGAAAGAGAGGTTGAACAGGCTAGTAACAGGGGTTGCTAAAATTTCGGCGGCTAATTTTAGAAAGAAAGGGTCCAGATTGTCTAGCCCAGCTTATTTGTAGGGGTCCATATTTTGGGGGGGGGTTCATGAGCAAGTTGCAGAGCTGGTGGCCGGGGTAGGGATAGCCAGGTGGACAGCATGGCCAGCCGTAGCAAAATTCTTATTGAATTTCTCGATTATCGTAGATTTATCGGTGGTGACAGTGTTTCCTAGCCTCAGTGCAGTGGGTAGCTGGGAGGAGGTGCTCTTATTCTCCATGGACTTTACAGTGTCCCAAATTTTTTTGGAGTTAGTGCTACAGGATGCAAATTTCTGTTTGAAAAAGCTAGCCTTTGCTTTCCTAACTGATTGTGTATATTTGTTCCTGACTTCCCTGAAAAGTTGCATATCGCGGGTGCTGTTCGATGCTAATGCAGTACGCCACAGGATGTTTTTGTGCCTGTCAAGGGCAGTCAAGTCTGGGATGAACCAGGGGCTATATCTGTTCTTAGTTCAGAATTGTTTGAATGGGGCATGCTTATTTAAGATGGAGAGGAAAGCACTTTTAAAGAACAACCAGGCATCCTCTACTGACGGAATGAGGTCAACTACAATTGAGGATCAGAGCAGGAAGGCTGACTGGCTAGCCCTGAAGGCCCTCTGCCTCTACCTCTGTGTGGTTCATCTCAGCCAAGAGGTTGTATGGGTTGTCTGTCTCTCACTGGGTGTGAATCACTATCACTATGACCTCTCGCTCCGCCTGCCCGTTGGCCTGATCACAGGAGCAGGGGTGATGGCATCCAGGGTAACCTCTTCCTCTCCTGTATCTAACACATCTTTCTGGCTGTGAGTTCGACTGAGGTCACTCGTTCTCTCTCCCAGGGTGTTGGATAGTTTCTCCTCCTCTGTGTCTTGTGTATTTTCTAAATTGTAGAATAATAGTGAAGACATCAAAACTATTAAATAACACATATGGCATCATGTAGTAACCAAAAACGTGTTACACATATCAAAATATGTTTGAGATGTGAGATTCTTCAAAGTAGCCACCCTTTGCCTTGATCACAGCTTTGTACATACAGAATAATACGAAATGTTCTGAGACCAGGTTGCGCTTTCACCTCCCTCGGTAAGAGGGGAATAAGGCAACCTCAGAGTTACATTCAAGGATACTTTATTGACACACACGGATGAAATGGACATGGAAAGGTAGTGGAATGATAGTGGTCCTGTAATGGACAGATAACAGGGCTAATGAATATGCACAATAACTGATAGCACAAGTAGAGCAACAACACTATTAACAAAGGAAGGGCTCTATTAATGGCATAATGCTACCTGCAGAGTATTACACAACACAGTAAACACAGAGAGGCAACTTACAATAGGCAATGGTAGTAACTATAAAGAACAACAAGCAAGAATGATATACATGTTACAAACTCACTTTGTGCACGTACACTATCCCACGGTATCTCTGTGCATTCAAATTGTCATTGATAAAATGCAATTGGGTTCATTGTCCGTAGCTTATGCCTGCCCATACCATAACCCCACTGCCACCATGGGGCATTCAAAACGTTGACGTCAGCAAACAGCTCGCCCATATGCTGCTTTACAAGTGGTCTGAAGTCGTGAGGCCAGTTAGAAGTACTGCCAAATTCTCTAAAGCCGCCTTGGATTATGGTTGAGAAATTAACATAAACTTATCTGGCAACAGCTCTGGTGGACATTCCGGCAGTCAGTAAGCCAATTGCACGCTGCCTCATAACTTGAAACATCTGTGGCATTGTGTTGTGTGACAAAACTGCACATTTTAGAGTGGCCTTTTATTGTCCTCAGCACAAGGTGCACCTGTCTAATTATCATGCTGTTTAATCAGTTTCTTGATATGCCACATTTGTCAGGTGGATGGATTATCTTGGCAAAGGAGAAATGCTCGCTTACAGGGATGTAAACAAATTTGTGCACACAATTTGAGAGAAATAAGCTTTTTGTGCGAACGAAATATTTCACGCTTTTATTTCAGCTCATGAAACATGGGACCAACACTTTACATATTGCGTTAATATTTTTGTTCAGTGTAGTTATTAGGTTGGGAGAATGGGATCCTATCTGGGCTAGCTAAAGCCAACTTCATGGTTAGTAGTATGACAGAGAAAAAATAACAAGACACATTTAAACATCACAAATCTGAGGGGGCAGGTGACCCTGTGCCCCCCTTTGGGCATGACGTCTCTGCTATCAACCACATCATTCTGTCTCCGTGAATATTCAAAACAGACACATTCATTCAGGTCTGGTACTGTTCCTACCATATAGATCAGGGATGGACAATTCCTGTCCTTGGGGGCCGGAGTGGTGTCACACTTTTTTCCCGACACTCTAGGAGCTCAGATGCAATAATTTAATAACCTAATAACCAAAGTTTCGACAGACAAGCTGTCTTCATCAGGGTATCCTGACGTTGGTTATTAAGTTATTAAATTATTGCATCTGAGCTCCTAGAGTGTGCGGCTCTCCTTTTCTTTTTCAAGTGTTCTACTCCGATAGCCAGCACCTCGCCTAAATAGGTGTGCGTTTCTTTCGCCTCCATATTAATCTGGTACTGGTCCTACCATATAGATCAGGGATGGACAATTCCAGTCCTTGGGGGTCGGAGTGGTGTCACACTTTTTCCCCCATCCCTAGCAAACACAGCTGATTAAACTTATTGCATTCTAAACTGAAGCCCATGAGTACTTGATTATTAGAGTCAAATGTGTTAGCTGGGGCTGGGGAACAAGTGTAACACCAATCAGGTCCCGAGGACTGGAGTTGCCCATCCCTGATATAGATGCTCTGTTTGCACACATCGAGGGATGTGGTGACAGTGGAGACAAGGGAACACACATAAACAGCTTTGTCCTTTTAGAAGGTCGTCATAATCCTTACATAAATATGATGTGTATGCAAGAAATGCAGAGCCACTTCCAAAAACATATTGACAGAGTCTAGTATCTAGTAATCTAATCAATTCGTTTTCAACCCCTTTGTTATGGCAAGCCTAAATAATCTCAGGAGTAAAAATGTGCTTAACAAGTCACATAATCAGTTAGATGGACTCACTATGTGTGCAATAATAGTGATTTTCAAACGACTACATAATCTCTGTACCCCACACATACAATTATCTATAAGGTCCCTCAGTCCAGCAGTGAATTTGAAACATAGATTCAACCACAAAGACCAGGGAGGTTTTCCAATGCCTCGCAAAGTAGGGCACCTTTTGGTAGATGGGTACAATTAAAGCAGACATTGAATATTCCTTTGAGCATGGTGAAGGTATTAATTACGCTTTGGATGGTGTATTAATACACCCAGTCACTACAAAAATACAGGCGTCCTTCCTAACTCAGCTGCCGGAGAGGAAGGAAAACTATCAGGGATTTCACCATGAGGCCAATGGTGGCTTTAAAACAGTTAGAAAGTTTAATGGCTTTGATAGGAGAAAACTGAGGATGAATCATCAACATTGTAGTTACTCCACAATACTAACCTAATTGACAGAGTATGCACTCACTAACTGTAAGTCGCTCTGGATAAGAGCGTCTGCTAAATGACTAAAATGTAAATGTAAAAGAAGGAAACCTGTACATGCATTGTGTTTGCAATAAGGCACTAAAGTAAAACTGCAAATAATGTGGCAAAGAAATTAACTTTATATCCTGAATACAAAGTGTAATGTTTGGGGCAAATCCAACACAACACATCACTGAGTACCACTCTTCATATTTCCAAGCATGGTGGTGGCTGCATCATGTTATGGGTATGCATGTCATTGGCAAGGACTAGAGACTTTTTTAGGATAAAAAGAAACGGAATAGAGCTAAGTACAGTCAGAATCCTAGAGGAAAACCTGGTTCAGTCTGCTTTCCAACAGACACTGGGAGACAAATTCCCTCTTCAGCAGGACAATAACCTAAAACACAAGGCCAAATATTCACTGGAGTTGCTTACCAAGATGACATTGAATGTTCCTGAGTGGCTTAGTTACAGTTTTGACTTAATTCGGCTTGAAAACTTATGGCAAAAAAAAAAAAGACTGTCTATATCATGTATATTGCATATATTTTACAATCCAGTTGTGCAAAGCTCTTGGAGACTTACCCAGAAAGACACAGCTTTAATCGACTCAGGGGTGTGAATACTTATGTAAATGAGATATTTCTGTATTTCATTTCCAATACATTTGCAAAAATTTCAAAAACGTGTTTTCACTTTGTCATTATGGGGTATTGTATGTAGCTGCGTGAGAGAAAATATTATAATTGAATCCATTTTGAATTCAGGCTGTAAGAAAACAACATGTGGAATAAGTTAAGGGGTATGAATACTTTCTGAATGCACTGTATATCTGCAAGAAAATGATAAATATGTGAATGTTTGAAAGGGGGTCATATAAACATTGCCTTATTTATATTTTTACAGACAATATTAAGTGAATTCTGTCTGAAATAGTCATGCTATAATGGGCATAGTTTCTCAGACCAAATTTCCATTCTGGCTGAAACAAAGCAATCTGATCATGCTCCAGTCAAATACAGCTATAGGGAATGCCTATACATTGTCCAATCTCCTTCCACACATTGATTTCATTCTTCGCATCTTTATTCAGAAACAAACAAACTTGAAATTAAGTGCTGTTTCAGTGTCTTGTTGCAGGTTGTGCAATGTTCAAAAGTGTGTGTGATATTAGCATTAACTTGTGTGTGTGGTGTCAAGTGTGGATGGTCCTATGTATGCAAATAGCCGAGATTGGATATTTCAGCACCATGGACAGCAGCGACATTGGGATAGCGAGATCTGTAATTCAGCAACACATGACACTGGATAGCGGCTGTCTCAGGTGAACTTGGCATTGGGAAAATCCCATCTAATAGGAAACGAGGCATAGGAGGCAAAAAGACTGAAGGAGAAGACTCCCACAGGAACTCTATGCTTAACTGTTCTGCCACATTCATTTCAAATGTTACATTTTTCGATTTGTAAATAAAAGGGAACACATCTGCAAATAATGTAAACTGACTTTTCTAACTACACTGTACAGCTTTAGTGTGTCTGTGCGTCATAGGTACAACTGCAAGCAATTCGCTTCTCAAATCCTTCTCAAATGTCTGTTTAATGTGAGAAACTAAATTAAAAACAACCGTTAGACTAATACAATGCGTACTGTCACAAATTATTACTATTCCCAACAAGACAACGAAGTGATGGTCTTTACCCACCATGGAGACTTATAAAGGCTACTTCCCCCCCACCAAAAGTTCCCACGCAGAGCGATGTTGTTTACTACATCATTATGCATATGTAGCGTGGTTCGTTCTGCGTTGTGTACTTTTAATTAGGACACTGCCACAACTGGAATTCTGATGGTTGGATAATTTTTATTCGACCTAAACACGAAGAGACAAAAAAAAGATGTTAGCCCTTGGTGCAGCCACAGCTCTCGGGCACCTTGCTAGTTGAAGGTCAGGCAAAGAGAACAGGTGCTGCATGCACACATTCAGTGCCTAACAACACACTATACAATACAAGTAAAATGATATACAACATCATTCTGACAAAATAAAAGACATACCTGTACACGAAGAGACAACACACAATAGGTTAGCCCTTGGTGCAGCCACAGCTCTCGGGCACCTGCGTGAGCACATAGAAACTCACTCAAACACTGACCCAAATACTCCCGAGTTACAATAGGTACCCAAATTAGCGAGCTTGGTGAAAGTTGTTAACATAAATCTTTATATTGTCCACATTGTAACAAAACCTATAGTTGCGTAACAGCACTTTGTGTAACTTTACCACAGTTTTATATTGACAAATTACGGCGCCAAGGACAACATTCCTTGCTAGTTGAAGGTCAGGCAAAAGAGAACAATAAGAGGGTACATAAATACAGATAACCCGCGATGGACCAAACCAAAATATACAAAACTTTTACAATTAGGTATATTTACAATATAGATATATAAAAATGTTTGTACACCAAAAAATAACATTAGCTATGCAGCTGTAATTAAATAAAAACCACATTGAATTATTATTATTATTATTAACTTATTAACATCCCCTCTTGACCTGGCCTACTTGAACTGTCCTTGTGTGCAACTTGGTGCATAATCTAGGGGAACAACATCACACTACTACATTCACCCCTACTGTTTTACACTAGATTATAAACACAAAACAAAACACATTACCTCGAAGGTAACAAAGCAAAGAAAGAAAAAAACATTTCACACCCACAGGGCGACAGAGTAACCCAGTGTAGTCCCTTAATTCTAGACCCACAAATGGTCGATCAGCTGGAAAGCTATCCCGTGAAGGATTAGGAAAAATAAGAGGTAGCTAATCCCTTATTCAACCCAATTCAAAAAATGCCAAATACATTTTATGCTGATGAACTACACACAAAGTTACATGAATTGTCAAAAATATTAGACAAACCCACAAATCACTCTAAGACCCACTTAGATTACCACATACACACAACAAAGAAAAGGTAGGCAATATCCTACCGTCACTGAGAAACCAAGAATTGTTTCATTTCCTGTGTAGACATAGTTTGGATTAGCCTATTCACTGGCTTAATAAATCTACCTAGTCTAGTCCGAACAACCTCACCCAAAAACCTAGCAGGAATGTCACGGACAGCACCAACCGTGCTGAAAGGTCTAACCTTAGGTTGGGGAATACTACAGATCGGCATATCCGGAGCCAGCACACTTTCAATTTCCGACTCAACACTAGTAGTGTCAGACGACTGATCAGAATCCTGGTAGATTGTCACAGACCAGACTGACAAAGCATCTTCAACCAAGTTAACAACATCAGGCACAGCACCATCCCAGCTGAGTGGAGTTTCACTATCAGAATTCTTGTAGGCTTTGGGGATCTCAGCCCCGAAACCTGAAGGATCTGGAGAAGGTCTGTATGGAGGAGCGGGCCAAAATCCCTGCTGCAGTGTGTGCAAACCTGGTCAAGACCTACAGGAAACGTATGATCTCTGTAATTGCAAACAAAGGTTTCTGTACCAAATAATAAGTTCTGCTTTTCTGATGTATCAAATACTTATGTCATGCAATAAAATGCAAATTAATTACTTAAAAATCATACAATGTGATTTTCTGGATTTTTGTCTTACATTCCGTCTCTCACAGTTGAAGTGTACGTATGATAAAAATTACAGACCTCTACATGCTTTGTAAGTAGGAAAACCTGCAAAATCGGCAGTGTATCAAATACTTGTTCTCCCCACTGTATGTACTGGATATCATTTTTAGTCATTTAGCAGACGCTCTTATCCAGAGCGACTTACAGTTAGTGAGTGCATACATCATTTGTATTTTTCATACTGGCCCCCCGTGGGAATCGAACCCACAACCCTGGCGTTGCAAACGCCATGCTCTACCAACTGAGCAACATCCCTGCCGGCCATTCCCTCCCCTACCCTGGACAACGCTGGGCCAATTGTGCGGCGCCCCATGGGTCTCCCGGTCGCGGCCGGCTACGACAGAGCCTGGATTCAAACCAGAATCTCTAGTGGCACAGCTAGCACTGCGATGCAGTGCCTTAGACCACTGCGCCACTCAAAGGGTGCCAGCTTTGCAACCCATCTCTGCTCGCATGCATCGTCTCGGCTTTGTAAGAATATATTTGAGTGGATTGTTGTCGGTCCACACAGTAAACTTATGCCCTCGCAGCCAATGGCTGAATTTATCATGAATGGCCCATTTCATGGCTAGAAATTCCAGCCGGTGAGCAGGATACTTGGATTGTGCATGATTAAGAGATTTACTAGCAAAAGCTATCGGCCTGGCTATGTCCTTCCCATCTTGCACTTGTGATAGTACAGCTCCCAAACCACTAGTAGATGCATCCACGGAAAGTAGAAATGGCTGAGAAAAATCTGGATGAACCAGCAGTGCCTGGTCAACTAGTGCTGATTTCAAAGCTTCAAAAGCGAGTCGACATTCGGCAGTCCAGTCTGCAGCAGTGAGCCTGCGAGGGGGACCAGGCCTCTTCCTACCCTTGCCTCTCCTAGGCTTCTTCTGACCTGTAGTTAGCTGAAACAATGGCCTAGCAACCATGGAACAATTCTCAATGTAGTGCTGATAGTATACTACCATACCAAGGAAAGAACCTATTTTGATAGGAGACGGTGGACACCATCAGCTTCCATTATCTCACTCTCAGTCACATTCAAAATGGTTTGAACTTTAGCAGGGTCAGTGGCTACACCCTCCTGAGAAATGATGTGGCCCAAAAACTTTACAGACCTCCTCAGAAACTTGCACTTAGACGGAGACAGTTTAAGGTTGTGCTCCTGCAACCGCTGAAAAACCATCTCAAGTCTCTGCAGACTCTCTTCCTCCGTCTTAGCAAAAACCATCAGATCATCCAAGTAACAAAGGAGACTTAGAACGTTTTGGTCACCAAAGATGGTCAGCATCATTCTCATAAAAGTAGCCGGCCTGTTGCAGAGGCCCTGAGGTAACCGATTGTACTCGTGCAGACCTAAAGGGGAGGAAAAGGCAGTGTATTTCTTGTCCTCTTCATGCAGTGGCACGTTGTAATACCCTGACGTCAAATCCATTGTGCTGAAGAAGGCATTACCTCCCAGCGCGGCCAGTACATCAGCCTGATGAGGCAGGGGATGAGCATCCTTTACTGTGCGGGCATTTAACCACCTGAAGTCAGTACATAGGCGCAAGTCCCCATTCTTTTTCCATACCAGCACCAATGGTGAGGCATACTCGCTGCTGGATTTTCTGACGATTTCCTTTTCCTCCATATCATCCAGTGTTTCCCTGAGTTTTTGGTAATGAGCTGGAGACAGCCTACGATAAGGTCATCGAAATGGGCGGTCATCAGTCAGCCGTATGCGAAGGCAGAACTCCTTTGCCTCGCCACAATCTAGGCTATGTCTAGAGAACACTGTGTCATACTTCCCAATTAAGTTGACAAGTTTATCTTTCCAGAACTGTGAAACTGGACACTCCTCAACAGACAGGCCTTGAAGTCCAAGATTCCTCAGTGTACTGTTGCCATTGTCTACACTGCCACCAACTGAACTCTTAGCTGTCAGACTGCCATGTGATCTGTCACATTGAGCCTTTGCCACATTCTGATGAGCTGCTTGCTGCTTGACATCATTAAAATACTCCAATGCAATGCAAGGGTACACATCCGCCACTTTAGCATTTCGTCTCAGGGTAACTGGCGATGTTGTTGGATTCACAATCTTCACAGGGAGCCATCCATCCCCCCACAGAGGCGTAACTACTCTCCCCCACTAGTATGTGTCGATTCACACAACGAGACGTGCTGGGCTCGACAACAACAGTACTGCCCACAGAGAGTTTTGTCTTTGGGGGTAGGCGGCCCCACACCAGATGCTCACTCATGGGTTGGAGCGTTACTGCTCTCTTCAACTTAATGGTGCCCACTTTATCTGGGATGGAGTCTCCTCTCCATCTCTCCAGATTTGACATCACACTGGCTAGAGGAACCTGGTGTACCCGCCACCCGCCAGTAGCTGTCATTTGATTTGAACTGTCTAATCAGAGACTTCAACACATTAGTGCCCACAATGAGTTCATCAACCTGCCCATCAACAATAAGCACTGGGACTACATAACAGAAGCCATAAAGTTGAATTTTTAAGTCACACATGCCCACTGGGCTAGTTTGTTCCCACCACAACCCACCAGGATGATGTCTGAAGGAGCTAGAAAGTTCCCCTCTACCACTCCTGCCTCCCTCAACCGAGGTACAATATCTGCGCGCAGAGTAGTAGCCATGGACCCACTATCTAACATCCCCTTCAGCTCAACTTTATCCTGTACTAGCACAGTGGTGTAAAACAAACTGTCATTCTGAGTAATTCTCATTGTGTTCTGAAAAATGACTGTGTTGTTCTTGGGTACTGACTCACAAAAGTAAGAATAAACAGATTGGATATCATCATCAGTGGAGGAAAAATAAGAATGCCCCACATTGCCCTCCTCAGAACGGAGGCTTTCTAGTTTTCCTGAGACCTGCCAGTCTGTCCACATCCAGGGTTCTGTCGCTGCCCAGCCTCACTACAGTCAAAGCTCATGTGGCCCGGAGAAAAGCACTTGACGCACAGCTGGTGCATCTGACAGTGAGCTTTGGTCCAGTGATTAGTGCTTCCACAGACAGCGCACTCATGCTGACGTTTGTGGAACTGTTTACGGGGCCCTCTACATTTAACATGTTTAAGTCATTTAGCAGACGCTCTTATCCAGAGCGACTTACAGTTAGTGCATACATTACTTATTTTTTTTCATACCCCCGTGGGAATCGAACCCACAACCCTGGCGTTGCAAACACCATGCTCTACGAACTGAGCCGGCCATTCCCTCCACTACCCTAGGCGACGCTGGTCCAATTGTGCGCCGCCCCATGGGTCTCCCGGTCGCGGCCGGCTACAACAGAGCCTGGATTCGAACCAGGATCTCTAGTGGCACAGCTAGCACTGCGATGTAGTGCCTTAGACCACTGCGCCACTCACAGACTGAGTATCGCTGACCAGAGCCTTCTCTAACAAAGTCAAAACTTTCTTTAATGTCCTACCCTCAGATACAGATGGTGCCTGGTCTGGTTCACAGCCACATTGAGAAAAAGATGACACATTAGGTCTTTTCACAGGACCCACTCCCTCCTGAGGGCAGTCAAAAACAGCAGCAACCTGCTGTGAAAGTTGTGTTCTACATGCTTTACGTTCCCTTAACAGTTCATCCAACCGATCCTGTACCTCACTGGCTGTCCAGTCACGAATGGGTTTGCTCTTGAACACTTGGGCCAACTCTTTATCAGGACAGTTGCGTACAAACATGACTGCCAACTCTGAGCACTGTTTGGGTAAGGTCCTGCCCTCACTCACAAGGTACTGTTCGGCTGCCTCTGCAGCTTTGTTAAGCCTAATCCAGAAATCTATTGGACCCTCATTAGCATATGGTTTGATTGAATAGAAATCAGCTAATGGCATACCTGAGCAGACAGTATCCCCAAAGTGTTGCTTGAAAACACTGAACACCGCCTTAACATCTGTGACAACAAAGTTGTTACGCTTCCAGACTTTGGTCACATCCCGTGCCCTCCCCATGAGCCTAGACATCACCTCCCCAACATTCCCAGACCCAGTGTAACCCCTCTTCTCTAGGTAGACTTCCATTAACTCCTCCCACTCCAGGACAGAGTACTTATCTGAGCCATCACCCCTAAAAAGAGGTGGAGCACTAACACCTGACTTCACAACCAGATTCAGCTTGGACGCATCAATAAAGGTTGACCCACACTGCTCAGGCAGGGGAAACTGCTGGGGTTGGTGAGGGGGACGGGCAGGAGAAAGACTTGAAACCCCAGGCTGCAGTAAACTCGCTCTGATAGATTCTCCTATCTCTGAACCAATCTGCTTAATAAGGTCACTAAGCTGACTCGGAGGCGTCCCATTATCACCGAGTACTGTGGATGATGGTACATCAAAAGACAGAGGTGGGATACCCTGGTCAGGTGGAACAAACAGCCTACCCCTCCCAGTGCTTGCAAACTCAGGACTAGCAAACGCTCTACTCCCAGGAGCTGACTGTACAATTGGTGTAAATGGTAGGACACCCCTCCCTCTACCCACACTAAAATCCCCAGCATAACACGTCTTATGGATTTGAGAATCTTCCATGGCTCAACAGAGCACTAAAATACAATGTCATTTAGTGCATTCAAATACCAAAAAAAATAAATGCAATAAACAAATTCATCCAAAACATACAAATAAGCACGAATACCTGTATCTAATGAATATGCTACATTCACTTTCACTGTTTACAGTATATATTCACTTACAGTAAGCCATCAACAAATTCACATGCGCAGGTCGTGCACCTCATCCACATGCACAGCTCCGGCGGTCGGCTTGAGCTGACCAGTCGGCAGGTCACGTAATTAGGACACTGCCACAACTGGAATTCTGATGGTTGGATAATTTTTATTCGACCTGCACACGAAGAGACAACACACAATATGTTAGCTCTTGGTGCAGCCACAGCTCTCGGGCACCTTGCTAGTTGAAGGTCAGGCAAAGAGAACAGGTGCTGCATGCACACATTCAGTGCCTAACAACACACTATACAATACAAGTAAAATGATATACAACATAATTCTGACAAAATAAATGACATACCTGTACACCACGAGACTACACACAATAGGTTAGCCCTTGGTGCAGCCACAGCTCTCGGGCACCTGCGTGAGCACATAGAAACTCACTCAAACACTGCCCCAAATACTCCCGAGTTACAATAGGTACCCAATTAGCGAGCTCGGTGAAAGTTGTTAACATACATCTTTATATTGTCCACATTGTAACAAAACCTGTAGTTGCGTAACAGCACTTTGTGTAACTTTACCACAGTTTCATATTGACAAATTACGGCGCAAAGGACAACATACCTTGCT
Source organism: Coregonus clupeaformis (assembly GCF_020615455.1). NCBI lineage: Eukaryota > Metazoa > Chordata > Actinopteri > Salmoniformes > Salmonidae > Coregonus > Coregonus clupeaformis. Next base: position 1,522 of record NW_025534512.1, on the reverse strand, counting down.
AGTTGAAGGTCAGGCAAAAGAGAACAATAAGAGGGTACATAAATACAGATAACCCGCGATGGACCAAACCAAAATATACACAACTTTTACAATTAGGTGTATTTGCAATATAGATACATAAAAATGTTTGTACACCAAAAAATAACATTAGCTATGCAGCTGTAATTAAATAAAGAAACCACATTGAATTATTATTATTATTAACTTATTAACATCCCCTCTTGACCTGGCCTACTTGAACTGTCCTTGTGTAGCAATTTGGTGCATAATCTGGCGGGAACAACATCACACTCCTACACATAATAATTCAAGTTATACCTTTATTGTCATTCATGCTCTTATTTTTAACCTAGTAGTTTTGCAAAAGTGTAACCTGCGTCAATTCTAGGAAATATTGGAATAACGTGCTTAAGAGGAGCCCTGACACGCACAACAGGATAACACAACTACCACATTTTCAATTGACAATCATTGATTTAAATGGATGTGGTCAATAGATTTGTATAGGCATATATACTAATTTAATTTAACTTGTAAGCCAAGGTTGGATTAGTAGGTCTATGCAACATGCACCTGGATAACCGCGTCATGAATCGGAACGGGCTCCAACGTCCTCATATACACATTATGACAAAATAAAGATCTTAATATTTCACGAAATAAAGACATAGAAGAAAACAGGTTCTAGAAACTCAATTTCTCCATGGCAATAGAATGTAAACATGTAAATTGCGCAAACATATCCAAATACTCGCCTACAACTCAATTCTCAGCGCAGCATATTGGACGACTCCACAGGCATTGATCATTCGCGACTTTAAGTCATTCCTGTTATCTCTAGAGCATCCCGGTATATTTATAGCGCTGCATTTCGTCCCCCTCTGACCATGGATAGGGTTGGGAGCATTCTGAGTTCACTTATGGTCCCACTAAGGTAATCTTAGGAGATATTCCTTTTGGCATACTGTAAATGCCTGTGCATAATGTACCTAATAAAGCATAATTATTTTAATTATCTTCAAAGGGAATTCTGTAGAAGCAGCCTTTATTTTCAGACTCTGCAGGCCTGCTGGGAGGAAGTATATTACAATAAACAGGTAAGATTCATCCCACAAAACAGTAACCACAGAAAAAAGAGATTTAATCACAAAACAAGAGTTTTATTTCAAGACAGTTTAGAGAAGATGGTCATAAGAGTTTTTAATATCACTTGCAAATTGTGAGACATGAGCAGTTGTGAAATGTTGCGAGAGGCCCTTCTGAAAGCACATTATATGGTCTTTAGTGGCACGGTCTCACACCTTTTACTCATCTTGCAGAAGAAGCTCATGGTCCGCAGACTATCTGCTGCTCCAGATCGAGGCCAGGTCTCGCCCCATGTCACCATGGAGCACATGAGCGTGGCTGGTGTCTCAGGGCAAAAAATCCCTTAGGGAGAGGTGAGTACCACGTCAGCTCTCACCTTCACTGCCATTCTCTGTCACCAGCAGCACTCCAGGAGGTGTGGGTAAAATAAACAACA